>NC_087174.1:1947500-1962500 GCF_035594125.1 Scylla paramamosain
TTTAGCCTTTTTGGTGAAGGGTAGAGATTTAATAAAAAGTGGTGTGTGTGTGTGTGTGTGTGTGTGTGTGTGTGTGTGTGTGTGTGTGTGTGTGTGTGTGTGTGTGTGTGTGTGTGTGTGTGTGTGTGTGTGTGTGTGTGTGTGTGTGTGTGTGTGTGTGTGTGTGTGTGTGTGTGTGAACGCAGGTTTGTGTGTGTCTGCATGTGCGTGCGCGCCCGCGCTTGTGCTCAGTAATGCAACTAATCAGTTCCATGACCAGTGAGCAGGTAGTCAATAGGCGATCTGTCAAAGCAATGCAGGTGATGAACAACAGGAAATAAACAATACATGGGCAAATGAATGCCTACATATGTTGTGGGAGGGAAAAAAAAACGTTCTGGTGATAACGAACACTAGCTCTGCATCCTCCCCTCAGAAGAACAAAAATAAAAAGAAAACCTCCATTTTCGTCGACTGCCAGTAAAATCCACGGTGAGATGCGGAAGGGCGAGACGACGCGCGGAGCAACACCCATCTTCCTCACCGGAGATCGGAGAACTCGCCGCAGATGAAGACTTATGGTTTCGATAACGGCAGAGATTTTCGAACTCTGACTTAGCCGTGGTGCGTGGGAGCGGAGCCACTGGAGTCATGGGGTCTGAAGTTCACAAGGGGAAGAGGAAAAGGCCAGCAGCGTGAGCACGTTGTAGTAGGGAAAGAAAAATGTGACTGACTGACAATTGCAGTGACTCAAACATTGCTAACTCACAAAATAACATCTCTTTCCTGTGGAAGCTTTTGATTACTGCCATTATATTCCCCATTTCTTTTTGAATAGCTGTAAATAAGAAGAGAGGGGAAGTAGTCATAACAAACAGCACCCGTACTTGCACATCTTGAACAGAGTCACTGGATCCAAACCACTTTCCTGCTGCCAGACTCATCCCCTGCCTTTCACCTCCTCAGTGTCCTCACATGACTCAAGCAAGAGGTGGGGGACGCTGACGAAAGGTGTTGCGTTTCTAAGCCTCTCAAAGATACTTGAAAAGATCTCAACTGGGAACACAAGGAACACTTGGCTCTATGCAGACACGCAGGCACCCACGCACTCACACACACACACACACACACACACACACACACACACACACACACACACACACACACACACACACACACACACTTCTGTTAGAAAATACAAAAATCAAGACACTATGAATAGTTTTAAACACAAATTCACTCCTGCTTCTTTTCTGTCCTCCACTAAAACAAAATGTCAACCACGTCAACCCTTTCAACTTTTCTCAACCTCTGTCCCTTACAGAGATGAGCTGTTGGAAGGAATGGAGGAAAGGAAAAGAAAATAATAAAGACGGAGGTAAGGGAGGCGGAAGAGAGGGGGCGGCCTGATACACGTGTTATCTCTGTCAACACGGCGGTCCCTCTCCTTGCCTAAGGTTTGCAAGAAGTGGGAAGAGGAGGAGGTTAAGGTAGGCGATGAAACGCGCACTCATGAAAAAAATGGGGGGGACACAAAATTAAATACCGAAAAAATATCAAGACCATCCGAACTAAAAGATATAAAAAGAAATGCAAGATAGGAGAAAAAGAAGACAGGGAGAGGGAAAGGGAGAAAAGAGGAAGGCTTCAGAAGGACAGCATAAAATGGAAACCTAGCACAAAAAATACGTAAAAAGTGGACAACTGCAGAGGAAAAAAATGTGCACGAGAGAGAGAGAGGAAGGCACAGAAAAAACAGCGAAGAAAAAATATAAAAGCGAGAAAGAATAGTTCAGGAGTTGAAGCTTGGAAAAAGACATGAAAAGAATTTATGTACAAATTAATTATGGTCTTTTTTTACACAAGCGGTACGTACATAAGCTAGTTTTAAAAGTGAAATGAGTGAGAGAGAGAGAGAGAGAGAGAGAGAGAGAGAGAGAGAGAGAGAGAGAGAGAGAGAGAGAGAGAGAGAGAGAGAGAGAGAGAGAGAGAGAGAGAGAGAGAGAGAGAGAGAGAGAGAGAGAGAGAGAGAGAGAGATATTTGTGTGTTAAAATCCAGAAGCAAATATGAGCACTCAAACACAAGAAACATCAACTGACAAACGAACCAGAATACCATCACACAGACAGACAAACTTTAAGACACGGAGACTCGTTGTCTCTCTCTTCTCCTCCCGGCACCTCCTAAGTAGCATGTGGGGGAAAAACAAACACCAGTGTCGCTCCTTCCCTGTGGCTCCTGTTGACACACTGGTCTCGCTCCGACCGACTCCTCAAAAACTGTGTTGGCTAAGGGAGCAAAACATGCTGCTCCACCTTTAAAGAAATTATCACAAAGAACGACAAGGGAAAAACCAGAGTCCAAATTGATTATTGAAAGAGCAAGAGACCGCATACCAAGTTACAAGGCTCAAAGAGCTCAACGCAGAATAATCCTAACATTAATATGGCGTTCCTGGAGTGTGATATTCTTTGACAGAACTATATTCATCCTTCCCCCAAAAGAGAGGAACTGCTGCACTGGACACAGACAGGCGGGACTGAACAAGACTGGCCGACCCTCCCCTATACAGGCAACGACGCACGCCGGTAACATTTATTTTTGTTTACACGCTCGACATGACACGTAAAAAATGTATTGTTCTAACCTTGCCCTTTTTTTCAATTTTTTTCTTTTTTTCCCTGCCAACACTTCGGGAATTCCCTACCACGTAAAAATGAGCCTCGAGCGAAAACACACGATAAGCCCGTGGCCCTCAGCGGGGCTTATGAAGCAATGTTTTTTAGCTCCACCTATTTTTTTAACGCTTGGCCGTGCACACCGTAAGGTACGGAACCAGTTATCGGCGCGGGCGGATATTATGTTTACGGTAGTACGTAACCCCGGCTTTCTCCATCAAGGGCTTCGGGCGCTTACCGAACTTTTCTAGGCACGAAGTTAGAATTAAAAAAAAATAAAAAATGAGGCACTGGTAATATTCAAAACTTTCCTCCAAACATGAGACTCGTGGAGCGGTGAATAGTACACAGCGGTGAACTCTGCCTTTCAGCTTGTCGATCACTCAGTCTGTCAGAGTTTGACTATGAGACTGTACCGGACATCCACTCTCCCTACATTATGTACGAGTATAAAGTAACTATAAGAAAAGGTGATTGATAATTCGTAATAGTGTGACAGTAGAACCACAGCATAATAAAGAAGTCACATAACAGTTTGGGAAATAAAGAGAAATATAGAGATCTAGCTTGTGACATCCCCCTTCCCTCACTTCGCCCGGGGAAAGGTGCCAAACTCGCCTAGTTCATGTACGAATAACTGCAATGACAAACTATACGACGATTTTACGGAATTTAAGTGCATTGCAATTACACCATTTTAAAGGCAGCTAATCAGACTATAATGTTTTGTCGTTCACCATCAAGTTAAGGCGATTAAAGTTTCATGTCAGCGTAAAGGAGACATTAGCGTGTTAGTAATGGACACATCGAG
This sequence comes from Scylla paramamosain, assembly GCF_035594125.1. Taxonomy (NCBI): domain Eukaryota; kingdom Metazoa; phylum Arthropoda; class Malacostraca; order Decapoda; family Portunidae; genus Scylla; species Scylla paramamosain. The sequence goes on from NC_087174.1 coordinate 1,950,970, forward strand.
TTCCAGGACAATTTTCTACCATTCCTTTTTTATTCCGGAAGCGCCAGATAATTGCCTCCCGCATGCCATACATTATAGCATGCTTCCGGGTGCAGGAACTTCGGGGAAAACACAACGACTACGAATCATTAAACACTTCCCAGAAATAAAATACTGTAATTTTTTCTCCATCGACACAAAATATTAATGAATAAACACACAAGTAAAACACAATATCATGAACACGAGATTCACGTGATACACTTGCATGAAAAGTGAAAGCTAAGGAATTCACCGCGAAATTTCCCAAGCAGACTAAGATTGACAGGTAGATATAGAGTGCCTGCCCCCGCCAACCCTAACTGACACGGCAAGGCGAGGAAAAATTGAGTTCTGGTTTGAGGCTAAACTGAATCCATCCACTCAGGCACCCTTTAAAGTCTTCATGCTTTCCACTCGTTCATCCTATAACTAACTAACTCACCTCATTTTTTCTCCTTTTCCTTTCCCATTTTTTTTTTCTTTTCCTTCCTAGCTAAGTCATCTAATTTTTCCTTCTTTCCTTTTATCCGTTTTTCATTCGTGGATCCTTCCCCTGCATGGCTGGACCTTCTGTCACTGAGCTCTTCACCTCTGTCATAACTTCCACACCTGTCTCATTACCTTGCTTCTCACTCGCTGCAGATCTAATGCGTTAATTAGTGGAGTCGTGGCAGATAACTTCGTCATGGATGTCCACACCTTCAGTAATTTGATTGTTCCATCTGCTCCTGTGTATTCCTTCTCTTTCTGTTCCCTCGTGCTCACCGTTTCATTTACGCGCGTCCCTCCCCTATTTACAGTTCGTTTTTTGCTGCTCCATGTCACGACCGAGTTAAATTACCTCGTTATATTGCAGTTTTAAATATTCTCTGATGATGTTACTCGTATTTCAGCTTCATGCTCCCACGCACACAGGTTTCGATTCAATTCATTGGGATCTATTAATACCGATCATCAAACTACACACACACACACACACACACACACTCTCTCTCTCTCTCTCTCTCTCTCTCTCTCTCTCTCTCTCTCTCTCTCTCTCTCTCTCTCTCTCTCTCTCTCTCTCTCTCTCTCTCTCTCTCTCTCTCTCTCTCTCCTACGCCTTCATTCATAAAACGAAGTGGCTGCACTATTAAAGTAATTGATATATCACTAGAATAAATGTTGGGAAGTTATGATTCTAATCTCCCTTGCACTGACCACCGCGGCTTCAGCAGTAAAGGACATGGGACTCATATCACCACCGAGGGGCAGCGTGTTGAGGATGGCTATTACAGAGTCTACATATATTTCAGAAAGTGTGTGGGATTATGAGAGAGAGAGAGAGAGAGAGAGAGAGAGAGAGAGAGAGAGAGAGAGAGAGAGAGAGAGAGAGAGAGAGAGAGAGAGAGAGAGAGAGAGAGAGAGAGAGAGAGAGAAATTATATATAAATTTGTGCACTGCGTTCCTTGAAAGACATGACAGACGAAGGTGACAGTACATTAGTGTGTGTGTGTGTGTGTGTGTGTGTGTGTGTGTGTGTGTGTGTGTGTGTGTGTGTGTGTGTGTGTGTGTGTGTGTGTGTGTGTGTGTGTGTGTGTGTGTGTGTGTGTGTGTGTGTGTGTGTACGCGTTTATATGCACCAGACAACACGTGTCCCGCAAGACGCATCCTGCAAATCGTCCTTATAAAGCATCCGAACAATGCACTGCTGCTGGAGCGTGCCACAAACGGTTCGGCAAGGGAACATTCATGCAAGCCCCAAACAGCAGCACTCCCTGGATATGCTCTCCGCTGACTGCATGCCTTCCAATAACCTAAATCCGCCTTCAGGACGAGGAGTCAACGGGAGTGATGCCGTTACGAGTTATTTGGAGCAGCACGAGGGACAGCACTAAGTCTCCCAAAGATGACTGCCACCATACCAGCAAGGGACCGCCACGCAGAGCCGCTGTGTTCAGGGAGGAGCAAAGTGCTTTCAACAAAACAACTTTAATCTGTTTTTTGGACACCAATTCTTTTTTATGCAATTACACCGGTCAGCAAACTTTTGGATCAGTCAATGTGTGTGTGTGTGTGTGTGTGTGTGTGTGTGTGTGTGTGTGTGTGTGTGTGTGTGTGTGTGTGTGTGTGTGTGTGTGTGTGTGTGTGTGTGTGTGTGTGTGTGTGTGTGTGTGTGTGTGTGTGTGCCTGGCGTACATGTGCTGCATTTTTATTGTCTTTCCATCAATATAATTTCACACCTGGCTGCCATGTACCAGTGATCGGTGCTCATCCGTGTCACAAGTGCACGGTACACTCCTGCACTTCGCCTCAACACATAGCAGCAGCTATGGATGCTCTGCAAATATCCTGAACCGTAATACAACAAAGGGAAGCAGTGTTGCTGCGGACTTGTATACTGCACGAGAGCTTTCATGTTCACCTGTGCGCTTTAAGACATGATGCAACAGCATGAGTTCTAATTTTTTGTCGACATCGCGCCGTCATTTCTGTCATAATACCTTAACTCCACGGGGGTTTCGCGTTGTATGAAGTAACAAAACACAATTTACTCTTTTTAACTGCACGTGAAAACAATTAAATTTCATGACGTGTTGTCAGAAAAGTAGGACAACCTATAAAATTTGAACACAGTAAGGTAAGAAAAAAATGGAAGACTCAAAAAAGAGAAAGAAAAAGTAATTTCTGGACTCGTCGAGACCAGGAACCACCACAAGAGCCTCGGCACAACGGCACTTGTCAAAAATATATCCATGATAGAAGAGTCCTTGTGTCCTCTGAGCGCCTGAAGCGAACCGATGGCTAAAAAGTTCCAAGGCTTAATGTAATTAGATTGGAAAAACGAAACAATTTTCGATGGTTCCCAGCAAAATTTCATTATTTCCAGAATAATTGACTGACTGCTGAGAGTACGTCACATTTTTTCTTACTTGATTAAATTACAAGTTGCTGTGTGTTGATTTGTCAGTGAAACTGAGAGAATTTCACCACCACGGATTATATTCAATAATAAAATATAACGTGTGTCTGTGTGTGAAATCTCTCTCTCTCTCTCTCTCTCTCTCTCTCTCTCTCTCTCTCTCTCTCTCTCTCTCTCTCTCTCTCTCTCTCTCTCTCTCACACACACACACACACACACACACACACACACACACACACACACACACACACACACACACACACACACACACACTTCTATATTTAAGTATTCAGTTAACTGCTTACTTATAAAATTCTAAAACCGGCGCATTGAAAAGAGCGTTTGTTAAGGTGCATGTCAGTGTTTGCTGTCATGCAAGGTATCGTGTCAGGTGTGCTTTCCCACTGTAAGACGGCGTGACCTTCGCCATTTTGCATGACTTGGACCATCCTACAAAACAGCAACCGCACTCTGCCTCTGAGCTCCCAGCGACTCCACAGCTGTGTAACCTACGAGCACACTGGAGCCACACAACGCGGGGCCCTTCCACCGTGGTGCGACACACTGCCGGGCCGCGCCTTCATCACGCTGAGCGAAGGGACAGTCACGCCAGCTTGTCCCTGCTGACTATCCGCGAGGTGTCCAGCTGACAGCTGTGATCTAAAGTGACAATATACTCGCACAGGAAAAAAAATGACAAAATCCCAGCAATACTCAAAAGACTTGCACAACGTCCACTTCAAAATAAGAAAATATACAAATAAAAGTGAGTGTATATGTAAAAATGTGAAAATGCATCACCACGCAATCACTTTTCATCTCTTCCCACAACTTTCCCCTCTGGACTGCAAGCGACGTGCCCTGCCACTCCCCTTCCTCCTCCTCACTCCATACAGCCTCTGATCTCTGCCGGGGGACATCTGCCCCCTGACACTGGCGCTATCTGAGGCCTCGTGACCCTTCCCAAACGGCGGGGAGCTCCACCACGGCCACCTTCTCCCCATCCCTAATTGCTGCTTGAGAGTCCTGCGTCACGCACGCTGCTCGCCGCGTAAACAAGATCTTGGATGAAGGTTTTGTCGAGATGAAATGCTGCGCCACCAGCACTTCATCGTGAAAACATAGAAAGAAGCGGACGACGTGTGTGTGTGTGTGTGTGTGTGTGTGTGTGTGTGTGTGTGTGTGTGTGTGTGTGTGTGTGTGTGTGTGTGTGTGTGTGTGTGTGTGTGTGTGTGTGTGTGTGTGTGTGTGTGTGTGTGTGTGTGTGTGTGTGTGTGTGTGTGTGTGTGTGTGTGTGTGTGTGAGTAAGCACCCACGCACGTTTATCATAATTATAGTTGCATGTGTGTTTGAAACAATAAACACTAAATATAAACTGGAAAACGAGAAGCAAAGAAGGGAAGAAGGCTGAATGAGTAATAAAACACTTATGAAAGTACGACACAACTTATAAAACCCTCTTTGTAAAGTGAAGCACGTAAAAGATAATGCCAGACTCGGGTGAAGGAGGAGGAAGTTACGGGATGAGTACGTATGAGGCATGTCTCTCGTGTGTTTTGGGGAGCTGGGCGCCACGGACACAACACTTTTAATTAAATAACGTGGAGTGGAAAGGCATCTGTCTCCTTAATTCTTAGACTGTATTTAATTTCTATCACAACACTACATTATTATCATATGGTACAATTCTATTTTGTCCTTTCGAACACAATAAAGACTCATTTCTTCCTGCAGTAGACGTTCTATTTATACATGACTGTATTTTAAACTCTGAAAAATCTGTCTATGCTGGTCCTCCATTCTCAATGTTTTAATTTCTCTAAGTGAGGAGCATCAATGTACTTTGGAAATCACACTGGCCATGCACTGGTGGAACTATTCTGCTGGCTGACGTCTTTTTAGGAAGCAGTGATTAATATAGAGTATTTTTTTCTGAAGTTTTGTACCTGAAACTCAAGGCATCTATAAATATATATAAACAACTTCAGAATATACAGAATATGTTGGGATGTGTACATGCCAGCCCAGGTGAGATAACGCTGACACTAACAGGTGACGCTGCCATATCAGTGGTTAAAAGCAACAGGTTCGTCAGACGTGGTACTCGCCTTAAAAAGGGAGACCAAAAATGATTAATATCATAATCGTGTCAATTGTCAAAATGCAAAATTAAGTTCAAGACCAAGTGAATGTTAATTAATGTCTACTATCACTGTTTGGCTATACCAATATTATAACAAGAATTAATTTATTCACAAAATGTAAACAACAAGAGCTTTATCTGCCCCAGACACGTCTGTTGAAGGTGTCTGTACTAGAGGCTTTATTCTCTGAAAAAAAAATCGGTCTAAAACTATAATATTAAGGTGTTACTCTATTGGAGATTGAGAGAGAGAGAGAGAGAGAGAGAGAGAGAGAGAGAGAGAGAGAGAGAGAGAGAGAGAGAGAGAGAGAGAGAGAGAGAGAGAGAGAGAGAGAGAGAGAGAGAGAGAGAGAGAGAGAGAGAGACTGGGAGGGAGGGGCAGAGCAGACCGGACATAGTTAAAATAAAAGGAGGAAAAAAGTGATACAGAGAAGACTAGACATTTAACAATGAAATTCAGGCTCTGGGGCGGATAGCAGGGGCGCCATTGTCGAGGGCGAAACACATGAGCCATATTGTCAGGGGAGGCGCACGGGGGCCGCTTCGTAAATGTTGCAGCGCAGACGTGAATATCTGGTAATATTATGTAAACTGCCAAATGCGCCTCTCACACGCGGTCCGCTCGGGTTCATAGTTTCCCGGCGTCGGATACAGCGGCGTCGTCTTTTATAGGGCACTCAACAGCCGGCTTACTTGGTGCGGGCGAAGGTTGGCGGCGGACTCACACATCGGACACACTCATCGTGTCGTCCGGCTGCTTATAATCACGGGCTGAGCGCGTCCCGAGGGAGGTGTGGCTTTGTCGCGGCCTCAACAAACGCACCGAGAACATGACAGCCCGTCACCTGTGCTTCCGGCGCGGTTTCATATTTACATATTCTTGATTCCATTTTAGTTTATTTCTGTGCCTTGATTTTATTGTTTTATATTTTTCTTTCTTTCTTTCCCAGTGATCTATATAATTTTGAACTCCAGTGCTCTTTTGCTTTTGGTGTTTGCTTTTACAATGAGAGCGCAGTATAGTTTTTATTCATATCTATTAAAACAAATGAAAATAGCTTGTGTTTATCATTCTCTCTCTCTCTCTCTCTCTCTCTCTCTCTCTCTCTCTCTCTCTCTCTCTCTCTCTCTCTCTCTCTCTCTCCCCCTTTTCCTCTCTTTTTCCTTCAACCTTTTGCATCTCAGGCCACAACCTTTCACTTTTTTTTTTTCCCCGTCCTTCCAGCCCTACGTACTCCACCTTCGACCCATCTTTTCTTCCTTCCTTCTCCGCTTCCTCCTTTCCTTCTCCTTGTTCTCAAGCTCCTCCACCCCTCGTCCTCCTCCTTCTCTATCTTCACCTCCTCCTCTCTCATGGTTTATCCTGGAAACCTTACATTCAGCCAACTTTAGGGTCTTAATAACAGCGTCGAGGGTGCGGGCCGTGGCTCGTAACGTTACGTAAGCGAATGGAACACCTCCGACGCTGTGCCGTTCTGAAGGCGAAAACATTCACGTCTAGCACACAAAAGTTAACAGCTTTTACATCGCTCCGTGAGGATGCCAGATACATAAATATGATGCACCACCACAAACCATTCACTAAAGGAGAAACGAAATGGAGTCAATTAAACGAAAGAAAAGACTAAAGAAGAGAGAAAGAGGAAACAAAGCAAGAAAAAAAAAAGAATAGGAAGTCTGGGGAGGGGGAGGGACTGGTGTTCGCCTAATATGTTTTCCAATAGTGGCAGGAGGTGCATGCGCGTAAATCTGAAACAAGGGAAGGGCGGGATGTGTTGGCTGAAAGGAGGCGAGCATGCAGACGGAGAAGTGAGGCAGGAAAGGAAGCTGCAGGGGAGAAGAAGGACGAAGGGGGAACAGGAGGCGAAAATATGATGCGGAGAGGGAAGTTTGCATGGCCGAAGCAGGTGTGAATGACGAGGGGAAAGGTGCAGGTGTAGGAGTAGAAAAGAGGTTGCAGGGGGACGATAAGGGACGAATGCCGAGGTAAACAGGGAAACGAGGAAATAGGTAGTGAAGGAAAGCAAGGATGAGGACGTGGAGAAAGAGGGTGAGGAGAAATACGAGAAAGCGACAAGAAGAAAAAAGAGAGGAACGAGGACGGAGCCAAGATAGAAAAGGAGAGAAAGGAGGAGGACGAGGAGAACGACAGTAAAGGGGATGAAGGAATGGAAGGAAAAAGGAAAATGAGGGAAGATGATAAAGGAGGAGGAGGAGGAAGACGACAGCGACGGCGACGACGGCGGCGACAGTAGTGACAGCAACTAAGACAAGGAAAACGAAAACGATGAGAACGACGAAAACAACAGGAGTAATTAAAGGTAAGGGATGGTGAACAGGAGGACAGCTGGCAGAGAGCACGTGTGGAGCCAAGACCTGAGATCCTGATTCACACCGGCTAGCTGTTTGTTTCTGGAAATGTCCGGTCTTCTCAGTCCCACTCTATGTAACTATCCAAGGGTCGTGTTAAGCTGCCCCCAAACACTCAACTTAAGTACAGTTGATCATCTCAGCTACTTCAACTAGAAACTGACATATTTTTAGGTTTAGTTTCTTCGTTGTATGTATCATTTATTCATCATTGCGCCAGAGGTATACCGTAACAGAATATAAACGGCTAGTGTTCTCATAAGGAGCTTACACCCACAACTGAGAAATACATAGAGAGAAAGGTTCATTCACCCTCTTCGTTTGAACTAAATTGTCATTACCTTGTTGGTGTGCGATTACACAAGTATTTTTTAATCGGTATAAACGGTATTTCATAATTTTATAGTTAATCATTATTATTATTGTTATCATCATCGTCATCATCATCGTCACCATCATTCCCATAAGGGCGCGGATGGTAAGGGATTATGTGTGAGAAGAGGCAGCAGGAGCACTACATTGAGTTGTCCTGGAGAGGTGGAAGGATGCGGTGAGAAGAATATGGAGTGAGGAGAGAGTATCTTCAAGAGCTGTTACCGAGAATAATGAGAGAGAGAGAGAGAGAGAGAGAGAGAGAGAGAGAGAGAGAGAGAGAGAGAGAGAGAGAGAGAGAGAGAGAGAGAGAGAGAGAGAGAGAGAGAGAGAGAGAGAGAGAGAGAGAGGTTAAGAAATTGATTGCTCTGGTGAAAGGAAGTTAAGAGCTTAAGAGTTGAGGAACACGAGTCATAAGCACATTCATAAAAGTGAAATGTGGAGAGTCTTACAGAGTGGAGTGTGGAGTGTCGCCAGGGATGGAGAGGATCACTGTGAGGCTCAAAAATATACAAGGAATAGAAAACTGCGGAGTGGAATAGCTAGTAAAACTTTAAATGCACACTGAAAGCAAAGAGTAGGAGGTGAAAAGAAAGGAAGGATTTGCACCTTTTATTACAGATCGGCAAAGGGGATTAAAAATTCATAATCGTTACAGAATGACCTTTGCTTTTTTACAGAAAGAACTCGATTTGGAAAAGTGTTAATTTAAACGATCCAGAAGAGTGATACTTAAATGACGGACGAGAAAAGGTTGTTTTTGCGAAGGATAAAATTTGTGTATCAGCTGATGATATTCACTGATGGGTATGAAAGTATCGTAGCGGTGGTAGATATTCACAAGTCATACGAAGAAAATTACGTGAAAGAGGTAGAATTATAGATTTTCTGGGCGATGATGAATGGAAGGAGAAGTAAAACTGTGACAGCGGGCGGGGAAGAAGTGGTCTATTTTCCACTGAAAGCTAAAATTGTGACAGTGATGTGTATGTCAGTATGATTACTCTGCATTTTCAACGATAAAGTGGTGGAACGTGATTGAGACTTTCATGCATTGATCTGAAGTTAAGTACGCTGATAATGGCAAAAAGACAAACTTACTATCATTTCCGAACAATAGAACTCTTGCTGCAAATATCAGGGAGAGGTAGGAGAACTGTTTTTTTTTTTTTCAAATTTGAGAAAACTTATGAAAGAAAAAATTAAATGTAGCAAACAACGATGCCTCACGCAACAAAGGGATGACATGTATTCACGATGGCAATCTAGGGGAGCTGAAGTTGTTTTATATGGTGGAGCGCTGGGATAAGGGGTAAAGTTTCGCTACTTTGGTGTACAGTCTTGCAGTAAGGTCCATAGAGGCCTGAGTGAGGCGCAGACTGTGAGAGGCAGGTTATATTTTGGAAGATTAGAAGGAATTAGAGAGAGAGAGAGAGAGAGAGAGAGAGAGAGAGAGAGAGAGAGAGAGAGAGAGAGAGAGAGAGAGAGAGAGAGAGAGAGAGAGAGAGAGAGAGACTCTTCAAAGACAAAATCTGAATGTGTGAGAGGATCCCTGTGCCAACTGTTTTGTATAGCTACGAGGCGCACGTAGGCCCCAAGTGCAATCCTGAGAAGACGACAGATGCGCTACAAATGAAAGACTTCTGAGATGGTGAGAAGGTTTTGCAAGGTACGTAAGAAGCCGAGAGTCAGATAAATCTCAAGAAAATAGCATCTGGTTGGAAGAGGTAGGTCAGGAGGCGATAAAGGCTTAGTGAAGTACAAAGAATACGGTCGATTTTTTGTATTACTCAACTAAAACTGATTTAAAGCCACAAAAGGAATGGATATATGGTGTTCAAGAAGCACTCGGACGGAAACCTTAATATTCCAGGACAATGGAAGGATTGAGTGGGCAGATTAATTAGGTTTGATGTGGTACAAAAGGGGCTTCTCTATATTTGTTATCCTGGACGTTCAAAAGTAAATGGGGATATCAACAGGGTGAAGACAACTACTGGGAGATTAGTTATGGAAGATACGAAAGATAGCTGCACTCAGATATACACGTTTACAGAAGAGTTTAGGTAAAGCTATATATTAAATATGAATATATGTATGTGTACCTACGCATATGTACATTTGCGCTTTCAACAAATTATTTAAACTACATAGATTAAAAAAAGATAAACAGAAATGCGACACTATACTCGTATGATAGCATGAAGGAAAGGCGAGATACAATTTTAATGATGGTTTTGTGCACCGATTGTTAGTGCGCTCGATTCACAAAAGGAAAAAAAAAAAAAAAAAACTCAGGCCTTATGCTGCTGGCCGGGCGGTGTCAATTTGAGCAGCCCTTCTTTCACGATGGAGCCGTGTTGGGGAGGCAGAGAAGATACAGATCTGAATGGTGGAGTGTTGCCTTACTTTTAAATAACCGTGAAAGAATCCCTCCCTATGTACCATCTCTCTCTCTCTCTCTCTCTCTCTCTCTCTCTCTCTCTCTCTCTCTCTCTCTCTCTCTCTCTCTCTCTCTCTCTCTCTCTCTCTCTCTGTGTGTGTGTGTGTGTGTGTGTGTGTGTGTGTGTGTGTGTGTGTGTGTGTGTGTGTGTGTGTGTGTGTGTGTGTGTGTTGTTATGAGGCCAAAAGAAAGAGTGTACTAACAAGTTTCCAACAATAGCAAAATACAAGGGAGGAAAAAAATCTCTAGTTTCTTTCTCATATGGATTTGATTTCTTTGTCCTGTGTTTCTTTTCGTCTGACAAAAGCTGCATCTGTTAAAATACCAGTTACTCGTATAGAAAGTACGAGTATACCAAATAACTGCAATCGTTATTATTATTATTATTATTATTATTATTATCATTAGTAGTAGTAGTAGTAGTAGTAGTAGTAGTAGTAGTAGTAGTAGTAGTAGTAGTAGTAGTAGTAGTAGTAGTAGTGATGGTGGTGGTTAGTATATTTATTATTATTATGTCTGTTCTCTTCAACTCCATGAACTATTGCTACATCTACGTCCTTTTTTCCTGTCACTGTTGTCCCTGAACTTTTCCATCCGCGGTTGTGTCAGCGGACATTTGCAAGCATGCATATGAATACTTACCTCTGTCCCCCTTACCGCTCCGCCCCCCCAAAGAAAAAAATCCTTTGTAAGTCAGATGTGTATTTTTCAAACGTGACTTCACAGGTTTTGTCTGTCTGTGTGTGTGTGTGTGTGTGTGTGTGTGTGTGTGTGTGTGTGTGTGTGTGTGTGTGTGTGTGTGTGTGTGTGTGTGTGTGTGTGTGTGTGTGTGTGTGTGTGTGTGTGTCATGTCTCCACCCTCTCTCTCTCTCTCTCTCTCTCTCTCTCTCTCTCTCTCTCTCTCTCTCTCTCTCTCTCTCTTCCTTAAGGCCATCAGATTGCATGATATCACTACTTCGTGATTTTTCTGTTGAAATAAAGAAAAAAAGTGTTCTGATTGCCTCAAAGCTGACTAATCATCATCAACAACAACACTACCGCACTGACACACATTAACTACAATAAAAACTCATTTACTATTATGAATCCTTCCATAATACTTCTAATGAGCAGCAAAACCACAGTATTCACAGGCACCACACCAGCAACAGGTAAAGAGCGACATCCAGCACCTCACCACCATGGCTTGTGATCTGCCCTCAAGCCCGCGTCACCGCCTTCACTCATCACAAGCACCACCTCCTGCAAGACACTATCTTTCTTCCCAAAGGTTTCACTCATCT
>NC_087174.1:1967500-2010000 GCF_035594125.1 Scylla paramamosain
GAGAGAGAGAGAGAGAGAGAGTACTGCAGACTACAAAGCAGTTTCAGTAAGATGCAGCTATCAGTAATCGTGCCTTTCATGCTTCCCTTTATTTTGAGCTAGCCACACCCTGATGAGCATTTATTTCTATTAATTACACTCAAGGTCATATTAATTTACTATTTTTAAATGTGTGTGTGTGTGTGTGTGTGTGTGTGTGTGTGTGTGTGTGTGTGTGTGTGTGTGTGTGTGTGTGTGTGTGTGTGTGTGTGTGTGTGTGTGTGTGTGTGTGTGTGTGTGTGTGTGTGTGTGTGTGTGTGTGAGCGAGTTTAAATTATTTTATACTTCCTCTCTCTCTCTCTCTCTCTCTCTCTCTCTCTCTCTCTCTCTCTCTCTCTCTCTCTCTCTCTCTCTCTCTCACCCAAGCATCGATCCTGCCTCATTACCTCCCTCCTTTCCTGTCTCTTCCTCCGTCCCTTCTAATTCCCTCAGTAATTTTCTCTCACTCATCCTCATTAGCTCCTACTTTATTTTCTCTTCATTCTGCCTTTACTTCCCAGTTTTTTCTTATACCTAATTTCCTTGTTATAAATTTTCTAGTCGTCATTCACTTTTATGTCCGTTTGTCTGTCTGTTCCTGTTACAAACTCTCTTGTCTCTTGCCTATCTATTCCATTATTTCGTTGTTAGCTTCAACGTTTTGTAACAATTTGTTACGATAGTTAACGCTTCAAAAAATGCTTCAACATACGTGAAAACAATGACGAAATTCAATACAAACCAATCATTTAATTCTTATTTTACGTTTTACTGTTTTACATTTACTGATTCACATTACAGCTGTCCATTCGCCTCACAGCTTCAATCTCTTCCCTCTCACTCAGTCCTTCCCGTTGCTCCCTCCTCCTTCCAATACTACTGCAGGAAAAGACTCCTCCTCCCAAGTAGCTCCTGGGGCAAAATTTATGATGCCATCCACAGCAAATTTATGCCGAGCACGAAGGGAACTGCCTTGAGTGTGTGGCTGCCGCTGTACTTCTGGCGGAGACGCATCCGGATGTCCTCCTGCCTTCACCTTCTAAGAGTTACTAGCCACAATCTGCGCTAACTTTCCTCTGGGTATTGCATATATAGCGTTATGCCGGGAGGTGCGGAGGTGCATTATCGAGGTGGCGAGTGACCGATAAATTGAAGTGGGTATAAAACAAAGAGGCAAGGAGTTGTGAATGTCTGCAGGAGGAAAACTGTGATGTAGGGCCCAGGCAGGTTAAGAAGAATGTAAAGTTCTACGTTGGTGAGAGTTCTGGAAGTGGTTAGTGAGGAGAGTGTTGTGTGTGTGTGGCTGTGGAGAAAGCAGGAGAGAGGGAGATGCTGTTAAGTGGTTGGCCAGAGGGAGGTGTGGATGGGTACTGCACATTAACCAATCATCATACTCCTTTTCTTTCAAATTAATTGAAAGGAATATAGTGCACACCTAGTCTTAGCAGAAGAGTCACTGATTAATAATAGGTAAAATAATCTATCAGTTTCTCTTCTCTGGCAAATTTATTCATTTAAAAAAAAAATCCAATTTTCATTGTCATCATCAGTCAGTTAATAGGAGAAACGCACGTAACATTTTTTTTTCTTTCCCCTTTTATGTTATGAGAGATGGAAATGCACGTCATCTTGATTTTTTTTTTCAACACAGGTTTCAGGCAAGAACCCAGACAATGTCGAATCTGTACACAACTTTGTACGAACTATTTTGTCTACGATCTGTTTCTCATACCACTGGATTTCAAGGCGAAGAGGTGAGGAGAGGTGAGGTGATGGTAGTTAGCAGATGGGCGTGGATGGAAACGTATATCTGCTCCAGTTTTGAAAATATCTCACTCCAGGAATGGATGAACAAGATTTTTTTGCCTATCTTTAGCAAATATTATTTCCATATTTTTTTTTTTTCTAAACGTATGTATGACAACCTTCACTTTTTACTCTAATATAAAACCAAACCAAAAAGCAGAGTACTCGACACACGAGGCAGTCAAACACAGTACAGCCCTGTATGTATATTCATCTCGCCGGGCTGTAAAACGATTTATCACAGCTCTATAAACTTTCAACCAGCCATAATCTCTCCCTGAATCCTCCTATCCATCCCGATTTTCGTCTCGCCTAAGAAAACCCGGGAAATAATCTTGTGTTCACTTTTTATGCTCATGTAACTTACCCTTCTGGCCACCGCTTGCCTCCCGTCGGCCGCCCGTCACATTGGAGAAAAGATGCTCCGCTCGGGAATCAAGTTCACTCAGAAAAATATAGAAAACCTGAGCTCTGGCAGATACGCAGTGTGCGGTAGCAAGTGAAACGAGTAATTTTTTCATAGGTGATAAAAAAGAGGCTGGTGAAAATGTCCAAACTCGAGAGAGAGAGAGAGAGAGAGAGAGAGAGAGAGAGAGAGAGAGAGAGAGAGAGAGAGAGAGAGAGAGAGAGAGAGAGAGAGAGAGAGAGAGACTTAGAGGGACGCACATTCCCGGGTGGAAGAGTGGTGCCTATGCTGAGTTTATGGAAGGTTTTACGCGAGGTGGGTGTTTCTACGGTGCGAACCTTCCTTCCCTCCAAAGATACTACTACGGTGTCGCCTCTATCACACCTCTTAAAGTCCTGTTTGGAGGGGCACTGGGCGATCTTACTGCCAGCCAAACACGAGTCAGACTGTGTTCTGTGACGCAGCTATTTGTGTAACTGAAGATTTTTTTCCCAATGCCAAAAGCAGAGAAGGGGCTGCAGAGAACAACTGTATCGGAATCTATAGGTTTCATAGCACTATTGTGTATTTGTGTTTCGCTTGGTTATATTCTGTATCAACAATTCTCTCTCTCTCTCTCTCTCTCTCTCTCTCTCTCTCTCTCTCTCTCTCTCTCTCTCTCTCTCTCTCTCTCTCTACAATCATATTCCCTTGTTAAAGCTTATTAACTTACAACTGACCATTTAGCCTGTTCACACATCATCTGCCTTTGTTGTAACTTTCAATTTTCCGCATATCTCATTCTCTCCTTGGAATACATGTATAATGTTATAGTATTTGGGGGGAAAAAAAGGTGATGTGACATTGATTTTTTTTATAGTGGCTGTTTTGAGAGAAAATAAATCTAACTAATGTGATCATTTCTAAGTTCTCTCTTCGTATCTCAAGGGAGGGTGGACATTACTGATCAGACTGCAATATAATTTCCCAAAGGATTTCATATCTTTACGAGAATATTACCAAACAGCTTCCCGTTGTGTTAGTAAGAGAGGGAGTTCCCTAGAGATGGTGAAACACGAGTTGTTCTTTGTCCATCAGACTCCCTCACGCTCACCCCTGCGTTTGTTAAAGGGCATCTCCCTTTATGCTTTACACAAATAAGTCAGCTACATGTACACGGAAATACACACAAACAAACACAAACACACACACACACACACACACACACACACACACACACACACACACACACACACACACAACGTATTATTGAGTTTGATTTCCACGCTGTGCAGTAAAGACTATGACCAGTCTTCTGGAAGGCCTAATGTAAACTTTATTTATTTTTCCCCTTTTTTGTTTCCTCGTAACAAAAGACGGGCGGGTATTTATAGATGCGGTTACGGAGAGCTAAAATAACTCACTGTTGTACACTTTATGGCTGCCCATAACACACACGCGGGGCAATGCGTGGGGCTTGGAACCAAAAAATCATTAAGGATCTCTAAAAGGATACACTCCCAACACTGAAGGAAAATAGTTTAGCCTCTGTGAACGTTTTTCTTCTCTCCACACTCCCATTATACACACACACACACACACACACACACACACACACACACACACACACACACACACACACACACACACACACACACACTCACTCAAACACACACGAGAGGCTGCGCACATAGCAAAAAAATATTAAAATTACGACAAATTTGATTAGCTTATAGAAAATCACCCTAGGCAACGCAACCTCCCATTTTCTCTACAACCCCAGGCGACAGTGGCGGCAGCGGGCTGTTCGGCAGGTTCTTTTCAAGCCCCGTACTTCAGTTCCATTCCCTCCGCCTAAAAATAATAAAAATAAAAAACGCTCAGAATCCTTTACAGAAGATCCAGGGAAGCTTTGGGACGAAGGGAGTAATGGGGTGGATATATAAAGGGTTTTCTGGTGAGAGATGTGCACGAGAATGGGGATGAGGAGGGCAATAATGGAACGGTTGGAGTGTGAGGCCGTGGTGGTGGTGAAGGGAGTTGATAGAGGGAGGCGGTGGTGAGGGCTGGAGGGTTTATTACTTATATAAGTGGCACTGAAGGGCAGAAGTGAGAATGGGGATGAGGAGGCCATGCCATTATGAAGTGGTCGTGTGTGGAGAGAATAACATTGTGGGGAATTACTCTCGCTGAGGTGAAGGAGGCTGTCATTGCCTATACATGAATGTGGTGGTGAAGGACAGAGATGAGACTGTGGATAAGTTGTGCACTCATGCAGGGAATACTCACAAGTAGTCTGGCTGTGGGAGGTGAAAGGGATGTTAGTTAATCTTGATGGAGTGAAGCAATGAAGTTATTATTGACTTCGGTCAAGGGTAAGGCTAATAATATCGATGACAAGCTTACTAATGCAGTAGTTTGAGTGTTCTCTAATAAAAGTGAAGGTTTTCTAAAATGGTTCTCTGTAACGTGAGCCATCGTCACCCTCATTGAAGCCAGAAGGACGTGCGGCAGCCAAACGACGTACTCTAAACGTTAAGGCGCCTTATCTCAAGTATGTTAACAAGCCTCAGTGGAGTTTATTTGAGTTTTCAAGGACGTGTCCACGATACTTGTGATATTTTAACAAGGTTTCTTCACCACCATTGAGAAACATCCATGTCAAATCATCTCCGTATCCTTTAGAAATACTCCTTATGAGAGCTTTGAGCGTTTAAAAATACGTGCGATTGAGTGACGATAAGCTAAGAATAACTACTAAAATCAAAAGTAACAAATACCAGTTCAAGGAAAGATTATGACTTCAAACAGAGGAAAGGAAATGCGACGAAATAACAAGATTAAAAAGTTATATAACTGAGTAACATGAAATAAAAACGTGTGGCATGTGCAGCGGGGAAAAGGAATTTAAAGCTTAACGGTAACGAATAAAAATACAACTACTCTGGAAAAAAAAGTGCAAGAAAAAAATGACAAGAATGATACTCAACGGGGTTCAAATCTGAGGGAGAATAAAAGTCACTACAGTAAAGAATACTTAAAAATGTAAGATCGGTGCCTATTTGTTTGTTTCACCAATAAAGAAACAAAATTATCTTGCTAACTGATTTATACACAATTAGGAAAACCGAATAAAGAACAAATCTAAAATCCTACATTTAGAACAAAGAGACAAATTAAGTTATATACATGGAGAGAGAGAGAGAGAGAGAGAGAGAGAGAGAGAGAGAGAGAGAGAGAGAGAGAGAGAGAGAGAGAGAGAGAGAGAGAGAGAGAGAGAGAGAGAGAGAGACCAGGGTCCATCAACCAGATTTAGTTTGGCAAAAATGAGGGAGCAAGCAGAGAAGGGTGGCTGGTCGTGCAATACTACGGAGAGAAGCGATGACAAGGTGGGAAAAATGAGGTGAGAGGAAGGCGTAAATCTGCGAGGGAAAGGGTAAGGCGAAGGGAGCGAGGGTGGCGAGGTAATGGATGGCAAACTCACCATAATGAAGGGAGAGGCATGCAAGTGACTCTAAACAGACTAATGACAAGCCAACAGGTTAAGAACAAAGGGGGTTAAAGCTAATCATTTACTCTATAAAAGGGGGATCCAGGGACGCTCCTGAATGCAATGACCACTTACTGTTTCCAATTATTGCATAATCTGATGAAGTGTATGTAAAAGTTTCACACAGGCAAAATAATTGACATGATAAGCAGGTGTGTTACATTGCTTCCCAGACACAATGGTTATTAGGATATGAAAGTAAAATTACCACATCTCTTTGGAGGAACATCATCAAATTAAATGTAGGGTTAGGAGGACTGAAGTATTTACAGCCACTAATCGTGTTGTATGGGAGAGATGGCGTAGGAAAACAGGAATATCACCAACACAATAAACAAAAGTAGTAGTAGTAGTAGTAGTAGTAGTAGTAGTAGTAGTAGTAGTAGTAGTAGTAGTAGTAGTAGTAGTAGTAGTAGTAGCAACAGAAGTAAAAGTAGTAGTAGTAGTAGTAGTAGTAGTAGTAGTAGTAGTAGTAGTAGTAGCAGTAGTAGTAGTAGTAGTAGTAGTAGTAGTAGTAGTAGTAGTAGTAGTAGTATAGTAGTAGTAAAAGTAGTAGTAGTAGAAGTAGGAGTAATAATAAAAGTAGTAGTAGCAGCAGTAACAGCAGCGGCAGCAGCAGCAGTAGCAGCAGCAGAACAAACAGCAGTCGTTGACATATTGACAGCAGTAATTAGGGAAAAGACTAAACTAAAGAGTATTTGTGATAGACGTAGCCCACTGGCAGCAGCATCAAAGCCATCATCACACTCCCTCCACTCCACCACGCCGTCCACAACACAACACACGCTCCTCCAGCAGACACAACTTTCCAAGGCCGCCGTCCCTTGACTGTCAAACTTTAATCCTCTTTGTTTTCCCATTTACATTTCCCGTCTCGGCCAGCTAGAACTTAACACAAACTTGAGACAAAGTTTTCGATTTGACAGACTCCCGCCGTAGGGAGGAGGACACGCTCTCTCCCCTCTGTCTTCTCGTCTACTCTCTCCTTTTCTCTTCTCTCTCTCTCTCTCTCTCTCTCTTCTCTCTCTCTCTCTCTCTCTCTCTCTCTCTCTCTCTCTCTCTCTCTCTCTCTCTCTCTCTCATAGTATCAAAAACATTAGGTATCCAAGTTTAATAATAGCCGCGTATTCATCATGATTTACAAATGTGAAAGTGAGAAACGTAGAAATGAGCTAAATCAAAGGAGAAATAATCAAGACAAGGATAAAAAACAAAGGGCACGCCAGTGTTGGATTTTACCGAGTAAGAAAAATAGTAAATCAACATGGATCAGAGAACAAACCAAAATTGAAGGCATCACGAAGCAAAACTAAAAAACGTGAAGGACATGTGCCTATTATAGCAGGTAACAAATGGAGAGAAAAAGGCTCACGGACTAGCCACCAAGTTAGCATGCGCAGCAGAGGAAGGCCAGACAGGAGGAAGAGAGATGAGATTGAAAAGTTTGCAAGCAAAACATGGAGAGACTGACGATGCCGTGACTCATGGGGAGGTCAGAGAGGCTTTGTTCAGCACAGGAGTTGTAATGGATAATGAGAGAGAGAGAGAGAGAGAGAGAGAGAGAGAGAGAGAGAGAGAGAGAGAGAGAGAGAGAGAGAGAGAGAGAGAGAGAGAGAGAGAGAGAGAGAGAGAGAGAGAGAGAGAGAGAGAGAGAGAGAGAGAGATAGATTTTAGAACCAGGTCAGTCACTCCTCCCTTGCCAATTCCATCTTTTCCTCTCACTACCATGTTTCCTCATTTCTTTCCAGGAGAGATTGTGTTGATGGTATTGCCAACTGTCCTTGTCCTCACACTTCCTGTATGGTCAACCTATTGGTCTTTCTTCCTTCATTACAATTTTTGATTGAATAACGTATACGGATGTTTGAAAGAGAGAGAGAGAGAGAGAGAGAGAGAGAGAGAGAGAGAGAGAGAGAGAGAGAGAGAGAGAGAGAGAGAGAGAGAGAGAGAGAGAGAGAAATTTGATTCTTACCATTATTTTCTTAAACCGATCTTGTTCTGTATTAAGGTCAATATATTCCAGCACACACACACACACACACACGAACCAGTAAAAAAGCATTTCCTGCGCTAACCAGTCCTTAATGCTCCTCCCACTAGCGTTCCTCCCGGTTCGTGGACAACTTATGAACCGGTCTGCTGGAAACACTACACCGCACTTTGTCTCTCTGATCTGGCCGAGAACACGTTTTTCTTAATTCTGTGGCGATTAGGTTACGAATACTTAAATTGATCTATGCGTCGATGACATTTCAAGACAAGTTCTGACGGGACAAGTTTAGTATTCTTCAGGTGGGGGTGTCACTGGCCGCCCTCACCATCCGGAGGTCACTGCCACACGACCTGTCTGTCACCCAAGTCTGGCTAAAAACACCTCAGAAAACATAATACAATACGCAAGAAGAAATCTATCTACCTATCCATCTACCCATATCATAATGTATACTATAAGGAGTGTAGTAATGATGTCAGCTTCTAAAAACGTGAAATATTTCTTCAAGGTTATTTTTAATAGAAAGTACTGGAGAAAAACTATGGTGGACAGGATAAATAGATACTCTTCTTAAGTAATTAAAGAGAGTGGAGAAGCTTCCTTTCTTGTGTGTGTGTGTGTGTGTGTGTGTGTGTGTGTGTGTGTGTGTGTGTGTGTGTGTGTGTGTGTGTGTGTGTGTGTGTGTGTGTGTGTGTGTCGCGCACGATATAAGCCAAACTGCAGAGAGGCACGAAGCAAAGAGAAGGGACAAAATTGCTTCACAAAGGCTTGGATTTTAATGAGGCAAGTTACAGCGTGTGTGCCTGTGTATCTGTGTGAGAGCTGAATCAAGACCAGAATGAACCTCACAGTAAGAGGTTTATTACAGCGTCAAGAGTAACACGATGCGCCTCCTCGTTACCGCCATCCACTTCATTATCCAACACTCCACATATCGTTATTCACTCCTCCAGCAGATTACACTTCCATCACCATACTCCCTCAGTCCTCCTTCTAATGCTATGGTTTCCAAACTGGAGAAAATTACCCCACGTGGACAATATAACAACTTTTAACGAGTAATGGCGGGGTGACAAACAAAAGTATAGAACTCTGGAAATCAAGAAATCACTGCAGTATTTGGCATTACTGAATTAAGGTATTCTCACTATCACCATCCGTGTCAACTTTTCAAACTCTCTCCCTCACCTCAACTCCTGACACCTTTACCCAGAACAACGGCAAGCCCCTCGCCTCATCTGAAAACTCACCCACACCCAGCCTCACCATATCAAGACCCAGGCACTCCCCCTCCCTCCAACCACCCATAGCACTTATATAGTCTTCCCTCTTCCTCATAAAAACTGAAAACAGCCCATCAAAACGATAATGTTCTTCTCTCCTGTCCTTCAGCCCGGCAGTGTATGTGTGTGTGTGTGTGTGTGTGTGTGTGGAGAGAGAGAGAGAGAGAGAGAGAGAGAGAGAGAGAGAGAGAGAGAGAGAGAGAGAGAGAGAGAGAGAGAGAGAGAGAGAGAGAGAGAGAGAGAGAGAGAGAGAGAGAGAGAGAGAGAGAGAGAGAGAGAGAGAGAGAGAGAGAGAGAGAGAGAGAGTTGCAATAATAATAAAAACTACATAAAGCAGAAATAAATGTTTTCTCCAATAAAGGTATCATAAAAGAAGTGGCGAAAATACTTTCATAGTTGCGTCTATCAAATACGAATATAAAGAAAGTTGGTGAAAAGAAGAAACTGAACGAAAGCATGAGAGAAAGAACAAGACAGGCAAACATTAAAAAATCAGACAGACAACTGTGACATGAAAAAAAATGGAAGCAATATCATGTAAAAGAGATGTTATCAAGAGAAACGGTACAGGTTCGAGAGAGAGAGAGAGAGAGAGAGAGAGAGAGAGAGAGAGAGAGAGAGAGAGAGAGAGAGAGAGAGAGAGAGAGAGAGAGAGGAGAGAGAGAGAGAGAGAGAGAGAGAGGAAATGTGCAAAGCGGATACAAGAATGAAGTTTTAAGTGAGAAGGAATGGAGGGGAGTGTGAATGGAAGAGGGAGTGTTGAAGAAAAAGTGAGGGGCAAGTGAACAATAATGATGAATAGACGAGGCCGAAGAAATGAAAAGAGAAAGAGAATGTGACAGGATATGATGGTAAAGAGAGAGAAGGTGAATGAGTACCGATGAAGGTGAAAACACAGTGACTGAAGTGAACTTGAAAATGAAAGTTAGGAGAAATGTACGAGTAATTGTGAATAAAAGTACGCGTGGATGAAATTATAGATTCGCATCGCACCTCACGTTTGCAGAGAGAAGGTACTTCAAGACGAATATTAAACGAATTGAAATAGTTGAATGAACTGATATCACACATCGTTCTTGCTGCTGCTACTACTACTACTACTACTACTACTACTACTGCTACTACTACTACTACTACTACTACTACTACTACTGCTGCTGCTTCAATATGCATTTGAACCCTAAAAACTATATGTTCCTGGACCTAATTGACTACTGCCCTATATTCACTGTCGTTGCTGTTCTACCTTTAATTTTCTCTTTATAACCATGACCATTATATTAAAGAGAAATGAAGCCACACAACAACGTTACAATAAACCAGACTTCAGGCCACACTGCTACAGCTCGACAGAAACAAGCCAAACAAATCGATGATAATAATGAGTTACAGCCTGGAAAGTTGTACTCGCAAGCAAATTCCACATTATTGTCTCCGTACTTGTGTGTGTGTGTGTGTGTGTGTGTGTGTGTGTGTGTGTGTGTGTGTGTGTGTGTGTGAATGAGGAAGTACGAGTACAGCTTGCAGTAGACTGTGGTGGAGTGATACGATTGGTGGACAGAGAAGACTACGAGTGAAAGGAGAAGAGGATCCAGACGAGGGTACAATTCAAGGTGAATCGAAGTGTACTCGTTTCATTAACTCACCAGGAGTGGATTCACTACTTGTCAAGTTAATAAACCCGTGGTGGTAGTGGTAGCTGGTCACGCCTGGAGCTCTCAGTGTCTGGGTGGGGAAAGTATGAGAGAAATGTTGAAAGTAACGTGAATGACTAAATATAGCATTTCACACACGTCCACACATTCGCAACCTGCCATTCTCTGCTCTTGCATTTTCATTACAGTTTCCTTTCTTCCTCATAATTCCCGACGCTTTTCACCTGTCCCCTTTACTTCACCTTAGCCACGTCGTTAGCGATGCATTTAGCAACAATAACGTTCACTATTTTCCGACAGAAATATGCAGTTGGCTGTTCTGTCGACGCTAAACACAGGTAATGTGTGGGCCGCTCCTGACTCGTCCTTTGTGTGGAGTTTTCAAGTTATGTTTCCAAAAAAGGACTTCGAGTGTGTCCGAACGCTACACTTACAAATCTTTCTCGTCCGTTATAGCAAAACCCTGTTACCCAGAACATCAGCTCGCAGTGCTGAAACCTCCACGGCCAACAGAAACTTGCCGAATACAGCCGCACTTGGAAAACACTGGCAGTCCCGTAAAGAAACCTCTATCGCTACGGTCTTGCGTCCCTCAGCTAATAAGAACACACTTGAAAACTTTGCCTCTCCCACAACTGCTCTCGCCTCCCACAGCCAACCACCAACACTAATAAACTGGAGCATGTGGACGAGGCGCTACGTGCTGCCGGGGTCTTACATTCTTAGAAAAAAATATATACACGTATATATTCAGCCAGTGCATACTAAGGATGCACATCTGGCAAAGTGGTGAGCTTGGGATTTTTACTTCTATTTTTTTTTTTTATTTATTCTTTTTTAACAACCCACCGGTAACACATTGGCATATAAAACACATGTAGATATTTCAGACTACATACATGTCAACAATATAGGTAACAGTCATTATACTCTGTAACGTATGTATTACGCGAA
Organism: Scylla paramamosain; assembly: GCF_035594125.1. Taxonomy (NCBI): domain Eukaryota; kingdom Metazoa; phylum Arthropoda; class Malacostraca; order Decapoda; family Portunidae; genus Scylla; species Scylla paramamosain. Next base: position 1,979,145 of record NC_087174.1, read on the forward strand.
ATGCATTTTGTCACCACTAGGATGATTTTTTTTTTCTTTTCAAAATACACGAATATTCTCTTTAAGTACTTCCTACACACTAGACATTTACAACAACAACAGTGTCGCCTCGCACTCCTTCACTGAATAACTTAATATGCAACTACTGTAACAAAAAATATAAGCATTAGACTTGCTTTCCTCCACTCATTTCCTTCAAAGATTTGCAGCCAATCTACACTCATTGTACGCACACGTGGCAACCAACAACCTCCCAATCTAACATCAGCACGACGACAAGTAACGCTCCAGTTCCCAGTGCCGCTTCATCCGTGCCATATTGCCACTAATCTTGTGCCAGTATGCGTAAATTACAAGATTCTGGAGGGGGAAGCACAAGATTCTTCAGCCCAAAATCTTTCCATGATAAAAGAGGTAAGCACAAAAGTCTCACTCATCCATCATCTGGAAATGTGCTTACTTACTCCATAGCCAACCGTGGTTTACTTTGCCCCCATCTTTTATTTAGACCACTGCCACCTAACCCTAAGCTCTCCTCTCTGAATCTCATCGCTTTCATTGTTTTTCCTTTTCCTACTTCTATATAACCAGTTTTACGTTCTGTCCATACAACCCCGGACATCGTCATTCATGTAATGTACATAATTTCTTAAACTTTCTCTCATTCTTCACACGCAATTTTCCTCTTGACACAACTTTACTTTATATTTCTTAACCTCGGCATTTATCAACTCACCCGCACATCAGCCAGTTCTCCTTCCTCCCGTCCCTTCTTCAACCCTTGGCATCAGCTTCTAGGAAACTCTGAATGGAAAGTGTTCTAGCTTTCGGCCGGCGCCCCAATAATTCACACAAATGCCAGAACTCGATAGTTCGGAATCTGACGTAACACGAACAGGCCGCGCTTTCGGTATCCTAACTTTTACCCTAAACCTGTAATCAAAAAGTTCATCAGTTTCCCATCTTTATACCTGCATCACATACTGACAGACACGACCAGTTACAATTCACATTCCAGGAATCGTAATATCCCTTAAAACAAACATTTATATTCATACTTATAAGCGTAAAGGCAGAATTCTGCTGAAATTATTACCTTTGATTTGAGGACGGAGTGAAAGACAAACACCAGCAAGAGTGACAGTCATTGAATTCTTGCAGTGCGCTATGATTTTACTACCGCCGCCACACACTTTCCTGACATTCTTGCGTGACATGCTAACTTGGATTCGTGTAGCAGGTGGTGCTGGTGCTGGGGTGTCCCGTGATTGATGTGTGTGTGTGTGTGTGTGTGTGTGTGTGTGTGTGTGTGTGTGTGTGTGTGTGTGTGTGTGTGTGTGTGTGTGTGTGTGTGTGTGTGTGTGTGTGTGTGTGTGTGTGTGTGTGTGTGTGAAACTTACAAATGAAGCCCAACAATTAGTGGAGATTGGTTAACTACATCAGTGAAAGAAGCATTCAAAGGAATTAAAACATTAATTTCCCCCCCTTTTATTGTTGTAAGCATGTAATTCCCGATTAAATGTTGATACGCAATATTCTACCACGCCTAAAAAGTGTTCGGTAATCAAGGAAACACATGACAAACAAAAAATATATAATTCACGAAGACACGCACTAGAGACAGGAACGCATTGATTGTTAGCTTGTGACGTTATGTAGCGTGCCAGACTGTGCAAAAATTATTCATACTTCATACGGACACACAACTATTTGTTCAAAGAAACTAGCACTGATTGCATTAAATAGAAAAAAAATCTGAAAAAAAATAACAAATCATGACTTGAATCCCTATTGGAATATTAATACGATTGAGGGGAAGGTTAAGTAACTGCAAAGACGAGTTTCTGCTTGGATATGCATTTATTTGGATAAAGAAGTAGATATGCTCAGAGTAGAATTAAGTTATTCTGTTATAATCCTTCCCTCCGTCTGGTAAGAGGCTGGTGTTATGAGTGAAATGTGAGGAGAGCGGTGGTTGCAACAGCTGCCGGTAAGGATCACGACACATTGTCGAAGGGGTGACTGGCCGGGCGAGAACCCAATGACTGGCCCGGACAAGCATGCCTCCCTAATTAACACGAGTCACCTGATCGGGCTTGATTAACGTCATCATGGTAATAAAGATCATATATATTTTTAATTACGGCGAGAGAGGGGTAATTTTCCCCCGCTCTGCCCCTTACTTTGATGCCGCCCTAATGCAGGCCGGACCCAACCCGACCCGAACTGAACCGACCGGGACACCTCAGGCGGAAGTTCTCTGACGGGCTAATTAGCGTCAACAGGCCCGCCCTGCTCACACACACACACACACACACACACACACACACACACACACACACACACACACACCACACTACAAGTTATTTTATATTAATGCAGACTGTCTATTGAAAAAGAAGGTTTGCATGAATACCTAAGGAAATCGCATTAACTCCCCAACATTTCACCAACACCAAGACATCATTCAGGATCAAGGCACAGCCACATAACCCTCATTCTTGTCCCTTACCTTCCTCCCCAGCCCGCCTCCCTCTCACCGACACCATCCCCTAACAGCCGGCCCGACACCTGCCTTGTGCCCGGAGTCGAGTTCCGACGAGAGTGCCGTAATGAAATGCAAATGTATGTGCTCGTGGAGTATCGGAAGCAATTTGCTGAGCGGATATAAAAGCAGCGTTGAGGCAGCTGAGGCAGGGGACTCCGACCCCGACATTCCTCGCAGTGCCCCCGCCCCTCATCACGTACCCCTCACCGTGCAAGATTCACTCCACTCACTGGGCGAGTTTACAAAATGTGAATATATAAATCATAACATTTTCTTGAGTGACCTTGTTCGCACACGTTATGCGAGTTGTTGTTTTCTTCTTTATAAATACTGAGATGGAAGTGGACACCCGCTATCCATTTCATAATTATGTGCCTCCATCTCAGTCTTTCCTAAACACACCAACGTATACTATCCCGCCATACTTTTGCATCTTGTGTGTGTGTGTGTGTGTGTGTGTGTGTGTGTGTGTGTGTGTGTGTGTGTGTGTGTGTGTGTGTGTGTGTGTGTGTGTGTGTGTGTGTGTGTGTGTGTGTGTGTGTGTGTGTGTGTGTGTGTGTGTGTGTGTGTGTGTGTGTTCCACAACTGAAAGCGCTCAGAGCTCATGGTGACCGATCTTGGGTAAGACATAGACCACTCACACGCCACACACACACATGAATAGCGTGGTCACGACCCCCTCAGCTTACATCGTACCTACTTTCTGCTAGGTGTGTGTGTGTGGTGTGTGTGTGTGTGTGTGTGTGTGTGTGTGTGGTGTGTGTGTGTGTGTGTGTGTGTGTGTGTGTGTGTGTGTGTGTGTGTGTGTGTGTGTGTACATAATAAGCGAGTCACCAAGCAAAGGGATGAAGGAAACATTTAGGAAACACAGGACACGCAATGGCGGGAGGTTGCGGTCAGCACACGTCTAAGTGATGACATCAGTTTCTTTTGTGTGGAAAAGACTGAAGACTATTATTTAATTTAGAACTCTTCATATCTAAAGCCCGACTTCTAATATGATTACTTGAAGTATGGCTAAGCCTACAGAACAAAGGGAAAGTGAAAAGTGTTTTTGGAACGATAGTAAACTAATAATGGTCATGGCGGGAGTAGCCTACGGATTCTGTACTAACTATCACTTTAGCAGACAATTGGCTGCCGAACTAAGTAATTTAGATCACTCCACAAATCGACGCTATACTTAAACCTACCCTAATTTGTCCTCGGTTTATCTTATAACAGTGGGGAAGGAATACGCTTGGGGAGAAGAACAAACAGGTGTCACTAACCCAATACCCCCCCGCTATTCCGCCGGTCACGAATCACTCGCCACACTGATGCACACGCAGTCACGCACGCATCAACCCCAACACATTACCTTTCTTGAACACGATTTTAGCGGAATCTCTTACTACATTCAAATGCAAGAAAAGTCACAATATATTTGTCTCATCTCAATTTATTTCTAAAGCCAGATAATTTTTACATAATTATAAAAGCTACTTTACTGCGAAAGTCACAAGCTGGCAACTCTAACCTTCACATTCTTAGCAAACACTGCCACGAGTGTGCCTCACGGCTCGGGCGACTCTTGAAGTGCAGTGACTCTTAACCAGGGTTCGACCGAATACCCGGGGTTCGTTGAGTCAGTCTCAGGGGTTCGGCAAAGGCCCTCCGAAGCACATGACACTTTTAGCAGTACGTATTTGCTTTTAATCTAACGTACGATGAGATGTTTCATTTGAGGGGGTGCGGCCAACAGCTAGAGGGTTCCGTTCCTGTTCGACCCCGCTGCAGAAGTTAAAAACGATTATTCCCCCAGTAAAACAATGTGCCATGATCATCCTCACTCTTACTCATCGAATCCCTATATCATAATGGTAACATGTTCATCTTACTGCTTTGTTATATTTATTTCTACGGTGGCTATAAGAACAGTACAGACGAGAGAGAGAGAGAGAGAGAGAGAGAGGAGAGAGAGAGAGAGAGAGAGAGAGAGAGAGAGAGAGAGAGAGAGAGAGAGAGAGAGCTTCTTCGTAGGACCAGCATTAAACAGCGAGAGAAAAAAATCACCCCCTTCTTAAGTCAGGCCTTACACAATCTGCTTATTTCACCAACTCCCTCTCCTTATCGAAAGTAATGGATTCAGAAAGCCTGTGTAGCCCGATAATGATGATAAGGGGCATTAAAGGGGCAGTTCCTCGTGTGCTTAGCTGGCTGTGCTGAGGGACGAAGGGCTAGACGTGGTGTACGGTGCCTGGTTTGTGATCTATGGAAGCCGACATTAATGGTCTACGTTCGTGGTTCAAGCTCCCAAGTGCAGCCTTGTTCTAGATCTATTTGCCATTACGAGTGGTGTGTGTGTGTGTGTGTGTGTGTGTGTGTGTGTGTGTGTGTGTGTGTGGTCAAACAAGCGCTCAGGTGACGTGGAATGTGTGATACCCTTACCAAGAAAATGTAGGGGAGGTGATTTTGGATTGAGTTGGTGGTGATTGAGTTTCGTGGTGGTGGTGGTGGTGGTGGTGGTTGAGGTAGTAGTAGTTAAGATAATAGTAATAGTAACAGTAATAGTGATTGTGATTGTGGTGGTGGTAGTAATCATATGACCTGCTCTTCTCTTTACTGGTTTAAATTACGAAGCTTAATCACTCCGTAATCTTAATCTTCGTAATGCCAAAGGGCTCATCCCATACTTAGTCACGCACTCCCTCTGATCCTCTTCTTCCCGCTGAATCCCTTCCGCAACTTCCCAGACTACCATACCGATCTTCACCCGCCTCATCACCCCATGCATTCCTCCCACCACACCTGGTCTTCACCCCATTTACTCTTCCCAGCAGACCCACGTAACCCAGAATAATAGTCGCAATAACAGCTGTGCGTCGCTGGATTTAATCTAGACCTGCAACAATCGACTATAGAATCAAATTCATCTTTCTCTGACCTCTTCAATGATTTTACTTGCAAACTAATTATCTTCCAAGGCGGTCACAGGCGTGAATGTTGCTTGGTTTACAGGAGTGGAAGTGAAAGTTCATTTACCATTTCTTTTAAACAGCGGTTTGTGTGTATGTATATTATCTAATCATTGTTCAGGTATAAGGCTATCGTGAAAGAAGTTTTTATGTAAAATCATATCAATCATACACACACACACACACACACACACACACACACACACACACACACACACATACACACACACACACACACACACATGTAAAAACACGGATGTCACAACAGTACCGCCAAACAACATCAGTCGCAGTGAAAGCTGTGCAGCAACTCACCTCTACTCCACATCCACTGTGGGTCTGCCTCAGTCACCACAAGAGCAGCAATTCCATTCCAGCCAACACTCGCACACCCAAAATCAACACAGTCGGAATATTCCTAACCCCGCGCGCGTTCAAGTGATGTTCCCAAAAGTCAGCCGGGAATGGTAACAGGTGTGTTATCCTTCCCGAGGACGCCTGAAAGAGATAGACAACTGCAATTTGAGTGTGCCGAGAAGAGCGTGCTCAGGGAGGGGAGTCGTTCGGCGATGGCGGGTTATTGTTACTATCAACATTTCGAGATTCCGGTGGCTTCCCTGATATTGCGAGGGAATGACAGCAACCTAAATGTGCAGATTGCAAATGTTGTTTCCCATGGCAGCACATTTTGATGATGAATGACAAACATTAGTATTTTGCAGTGCGCTGATTCATTTGTGGAGAGAAAGGAAATATGTAGCGTTGGGTTAGTAACTATAGGCAGATCAATTGAGACAGTGGAAGGCATTGCGGTCAGCGCGGTCGAGTGGGGTGTATCAGTGAGGCTGGAAGCGTGAGGGGCGGAGCACAGCCGATCCACTCCTCTCTTTTAATAGTTCGAGTTGTTTATAATTCTATAGATGTTCATTGCACGAGCTTCCTCTGTTGCACAGTGTCAAGATAATGCAGAAGACAGCTTTTCTGGTCTAATGCTGCTGACTTCTGACCGCTTAGAAATATAACTCAGCAAAATCTGGTATTGTTAAGGATGGCTTACACGCTCTCCACGCGCCACAAAACGAACCATTTAAAGTCCTTCAGAAGTTTTTCTTTTTTTTTATTGTTAATTCCTCTAACTTTCTCCTCGGGTTGTTTTAATCTGACCGCGCTGGGTAATCAAGAAGCAGCATCGCCCTCGCTGCGGTCTGCTGCCCACGCGAACAATAGGCCTGTAGAGCTCCCGAGAATGTCTGTACATGCCGACCACCTGCCTCGGGTTCTGTCTTACATAGTTGCCGGCACCACTACCACCACCACCACCACTACTACTCTACTACTACTGCTGCTACTGCTGCTGCTGCTGCTACTACTGTTCCTGCTCCTCCTCCTCTTCTTCCTCCTCCTCCTCCTCCTACTACAACAACAATAACAATAACAACAACAACGTCTTCTTCTTCTTCTTCTTTCTCTTCCTCATGCTCCTCTTCCTCTTACTCGTCTTTTCTCCCGATCCTTCATTTCCTCCCCCCTCGTGCTCCTCATCCATTCAGCAGCAGTGTTAATATACTGGAACGCGTCGCCCCACATTTACACATTTATTCTCTAGTGTGTGTGGCGGTGCAGAGGTTACTAAAATTAATTCGAGGGTCTACAAGGAATTCCGGCCACACAACATCTCTCCCAATCACTTTTCACCTTCACACGCGGCGCAGCTTCCGTCGCCGTGGATTTTACTATTTTTCCCCTCGTCATTCAGTGCGGTGCTATCTGTGCCTGTCACCCTTTGCTGATTAATGTCCGTGCATATTTTCCGCTAAAGCATAAAATGAAATGTCTAATTTTCTCCGCTAAGACTTCAGATTTACATTTTGTGGAATTATTACGAGTATTAAATTACTCTTGATAAACTTTTGTGTATGAATTGTTTATGAAATTGTTTGATATTTATAGCTCTCAGAATATCAGGTATCGCTCGTGGTCACACTTGATATATTAGCTGATATTCAGATATACATCCATGAAATGAAAAAAATAGAAAAAGTGAAACGGACCGTAACACTACCTGAGGACCCTTAATACAGTGAATACCGAGAAGCAATGAAGGAGAAGACTCGCAAACGGTGTGGAGGAGCTGGGAATGACGCGTGGAGGTGAAGGGGGGAGAGAGGCAGGATAGGGAGGAGGGACTGTGAGTGGCAGCGAGGGGCGCCAAGTGGCAGAAAGGAAGAGAGACAGAGAGAGAGAGAGAGAGAGAGTGGGGGAGGGGGTGGAAGAAAAGGGAGACAAGAGACCTAGAAGAAGATCCTTGTTTGCAGAGATCGCCAGCGGTGGCCTGAGGCGACGCAAGGCGGACGAGGGCTACACCAAACACGTTAAACTAACTCTCCCACAGCGCAACGCAAACTTTTCCCTTTTTTTTTCTGCATAAATTCACTGAACTCTAGCCCAGAAGAATGGAACTTTGAAGAATGACGAATGGCTGAAAAAGGTTCAAGAGGTCGAAATCTTTGAGGTCAAGTGAGGGAAAGGAGTCGGTCCTTCACACCTCCCCTCGCGCTGGCTGGCTTCCTCCCCTCGCCTGGTCACTTGGGAAACCCTCCGAGGTGGATTTATTTTTCATTATTTTTCACGAAATCCGGAAAAACAGACATCATGTGCGCGGTGCAATGGTGAAATTATTTCGTCTGCTATTTATTTTTTATTTTTTTTTATTTTCAGGCTGGGAATAACTAATGTTTTTAATAGGGGAATCTGGTACTCTCTCTCTCTCTCTCTCTCTCTCTCCTCTCTCTCTCTCTCTCTCTCTCTCTCTTCTCTCTCCTCTCTCTCTCTCTCTCTCTTTCCGAGTCTTGATGCAGCACTCGCGCCGTTCAGTCAAATGGTATCAAGAGAGGCTTTGAAAACATTCGCTTTCTCACTCCTCGAGCTTTAAATACTCCTGGAAAATACTACCTGCACTTTCCTCTTTAAACACGTAAACTGCAACTGCCTTGAAAGGTTTTCATATTTCTCTCAGTGGTTCCGGTAGGCAACTCAATGTCACGTTAATCTCTTCGATATCTTACAAAGTGAGACTGCCGAAAAAATCAAAATCAAGTTGTAATAGGGAGAATTTCTTTATCTCCTAAACCAGTAAGAGATATGATTAAATTCTTCAGAAATAACACATGGTTTCATCAGCCTTTCGCTCTTCAGTCTCTCAGAAAAGCTGTACAAGCAGCAAACTAAATGCCTACAGCTCCAGATTTAGCTTGCCGTTTCCTAAAATAGCACGGATTAAGTAAAAATAAACAAATATATATACACACACACACGCATACGCACAAAATAGTGGAAAGAGATGGAAACAAGTGAAGCAGACGCGCGAAAATTTTGTGACAACAGTTGGCCAGAGTTTCATAGTTGTTTTTTCCATGTTTGGGGTCACGGGTACGGGGGTCCGTTCCCTCCCTCCCCCCCCTCCCTCCCCAAGCGGCCACACACCCCAGCACCAGAGGGGGAAAAAGAACAATCTTCATTTGGAGCAAAACTTTTGCTTTTCTCACCTATATGCAAACTGATTTTTTTTTTTTTAACCCTATGTGCTGGTGGCTCTGACCAAACATGCTGTTCATGACATTTTTGTTATTTCAGCTGTTACATATTATCATTATTATTAATATTGTTGTTGTTTTCGTTGCTGTTGTTATCATCATTATTAATATTATCGTTGTTGTTATCGTTGCTGGTTGTTGTTGTTACTGTTGTTGATAATGTTGATGATGATGATGATGATGATGATGATAATGATAATGATGATGACCATTATCATCATCATCATCATTAATAATAATTATCACCATCATAATTATTATTATCATCATCATTCAATCAACATGGTGTGATATACCAGTAAAGAGTTAAATTATTTTCAGCTGATTTGACGTAAGTATGATCCTCACATTTTTCTGTGTTACTTCGAAATTATAGATTCAGTTTTGTTTTATGAATTCCTGTCACCATTTAATCAACACAAAGGAAATATAAATGACTAGTGATGAGAGATAAATGGGACTATCTATGGAAGGCACACACACACACACACACACACACGGAGGGCAGTGTGACCGTCACTCTAAGGCTTCAGACTAAACCTGAAGAGCAAAAGATGTCAAGATCTGTTTCAGAAATCTGATTTTTTCATGGGTTGAATTAGGGAGAGCATCGAGGAAAGGGAGGCGCGCAGGGAGTCAGGAGGAGTTTTAGTATGTCAAGAAGAAAAAGGGTTAAGAATGTTCCTGAAGTAAAAGGTCGCTGTTACAATACCCCACGCACCTGTCCACAGGAGACCTCACCTGTTCAGGTAAAACAAAGGGATCCAGAATATAAAATACACGAGTGAAAGGATAAGAAGACATATAAAATCATGTTAAATTAAAGGGAATCCCGTGACAGGGAGCGAAAGAGAAGGAAATGATGGAAATATGGTAAAATGAAAAATCTAGCAGAAGAGGAAGCCGCACTAAAGGAGACATGAAACACACTCCCCTCTCTCTTTTTTTTTTTTTACTGCATCTATCTCATTCTACACCAACTTTTCTCCATTCCATTATTCCCTATGCACTCCATCCCTCCATCTCCATCCCTCCACCACAGTTCTTTTGCCATCCGTTGCCCGGCGCCACGCTTAGCACCTCCACAGACAGATGCAAGGCCGAACTGCTCGAGATCATGTCTTCCAATTCATCGACTTGAGGTCAGTTGAATAAATTCCCGAGTGCCTCATTGAAATTTTGGTGGAAACAGATTTACGGAAATGACAGCATTACCTCCGCCCAAAGCCGGCAAGATCAAGGAAGCCGTGAGGGGCGGCACAGGCGGCCGGCAGCCCTGGGACTCCTTCAGATAAGCTGAAAGGGTGGATGCCACTGATCCTTAAGACCGTATGAAATTACCATGATAGTAGCCTCTCTCTCTCTCTCTCTCTCTCTCTCTCTCTCTCTCTCTCTCTCTCTCTCTCTCTCTCTCTCTCTTTAATTTTATGTGTGTGTGTGTGTGTGGGGGGGGGGCGGTTGTGTGCGCGCGTGTACCCGGCGCGTGCAGAGAGAGAGAGAGAGAGAGAGAGAGAGAGAGAGAGAGAGAGAGAGAGAGAGAGAGAGAGAGAGAGAGAGAGAGAGAGAGAGAGAGAGAGAGAGAGAGAGAGAGAGAGAGAGAGAACCTTCCCCTCTGTTAACCTTGCTCACACACGTTTTATCCAGGTTTCTCTAAATGAAATTTCACTCTCGCCCCTTGACTGCAAACTACCCTCTCTCAACTTTTTTGTCACACCTCAACTCACCTCTGCATCTACAAACTTCCCTCCTTCTCGCTTTCGCTCTAAATTGCTTTTCCAAATTCCCACCACTCCAGTCCTTACATCGTCCCTCCCCCGCACCCACGTCGTCCCACCCGACGATCGCGCCTCCCTTCACATATAACGATGCCCTTAAGGCGCTTCGTCAGTAATGATTCTTGCGTGTAAATGTGATGGGGCTTTTACTGTCTGTACTCCACCCCTGCCTGATATCTTTTACCCTCTATCGTTTTTGTAAGGATAGAGAGAGAGAGAGAGAGAGAGAGAGAGAGAGAGAGAGAGAGAGAGAGAGAGAGAGAGAGAGAGAGAGAGAGAGAGAGAGAGAGAGAGAGAGAGAGAGAGAGAGAGAGAGAGAGAGAATATTTTCACAACCTTTCCTAGGTAACCTGACCCAACACAAATGAGAACACGAACAAAACGGCATGACTTTCCCTGTCATTTCGTTCACTGTACATTTGCAGGTTCAGGCATCGATGAGCTGCAGGGCCGCGGGCTCCCTGGCTTGGCCTCTCGTTACACGCCGCGTGGAAGGGAATGAAGACAGCGAGCGTTGGTCAAAGTAACAGGGCAGAAAAATCACAGCAAAGGGAATACGTAAAAAATGGAAATCAGTGAAAGCGCTAACGTGAGAAGTTTCATTTCAACCTGGATGTGTACTGATCTGTGGTGAATACTGTGTGTGTGTGTGTGTGTGTGTGTGTGTGTGTGTGTGTGTGTGTGTAGGTAAGTGGGTGGGTGGTTCGGTATAAGGCGATAAAAAAAATAAATTGCGCCAGTGTATTCAAAGACAGGAGTAACTGGTGTCTTCATGTAAAGATAAAACGCTATTTTCATCTTTAGACGAAGAGGTTGGCGCGCGTGTCTACCGAGAGATTATGAAAACTACTCTTTTTTTTTATTTTGAAGCGCGTGTCTCTTTGATCTCGTGTTACTGTATTTTTCTTTAACTTTACTAAAAATTTTTCTTCTTCCTCGTACTTCCGTAATTATAAGCTTCATCAACGATATTTTTAATGCGCTTTCTCTCTCTCTCTCTCTCTCTCTCTCTCTCTCTCTCTCTCTCTCTCTCTCTCTCTCTCTCTCTCTCTCTCTCTCTCGTTGACAATGTATTATATAGTACTTTCTGAAAAAATGTGATAATAGATACATAATTATTAAATTTATGGCATCAGATTTTGACTTACAAACTCCAATTCACATATTCACACACACACACACACACACACACACACACACACACACACACACACACACACACACACACACACACTTCACAAAAATAACCTCATATTTGCTTGCCATTACAAATATCACCCTTTACACAAACATGCCTTCCCTTCCACAGTTTTTATGAAGCCACATCATGTTATCTTCTCTAACCTCAGTCATCTCTCCTTCCCTCTTAAAATTTATACACTTCTTAGTAATCCAACTTCATCCCTTCCTCCTCCCGTCCAGTGAACCGTGGGCCAAAACTCAAACAATTACTTTCTTACAGGAGTAAATTCATGGCTTCCACTTACTCTCAATTTGAACTAACCACTTGCCCTTCTTGCCTCGTGTGAAGTAGGAATCCCAAAGCGGCATTAAAGGTGGGAGAGGAAGAGGGATGTGGAGCAGAAAAGAGAGGGGAGGGAGAGACTTGAAAAATGGAAGAAGCGAGGGGAACCAAAGGAGAGAAAAGCGAGCACGACGACGAAAAAGAAGTGGAAATGTATTTTGTAAAGTCACAAGAAAGGAGGTAAGAGAGAGAGAAGGAATGAAGGAAAGAGGGAAGAATGGAAGCACTGAAGGGAAGGAAGGAGAGAACGAAAGGAAAAGCAAAAAGAGAGGAGAGAAGAAAGGAGGAGAGAATGGAAGGATGAAAGAAACAATGAAAGCATAATAGATAAAGAAGAGAGGAAGGGAGAACGGATGAAAGAAGGAGGGAAGGAAGAAAGAAGTTAAGACTGAACAAATGTATAATATATGGAAGCCAGGAATATTCACGGTAATATACAAATAAGATATAGCAAGAAGGAAGAGATGAATGAATAAAGGAACGAAGGGAAGGAGAGCTAACGGATGCGAAAAAAAATAAAGAACTTGAAAACGTATATGACATAATAATATAAGTAAAAACGTAAAAAATAACATATTAAAAAGAATTAATCACGCGTAAAACAAATGAAATAGAATAACATTAAGCAATTAGAAAGCACTGCATTTGTAATTATAAAAGGAGAGAGAGAGAGAGAGAGAGAGAGAGAGAGAGAGAGAGAGAGAGAGAGAGAGAGAGAGAGAGAGAGAGAGAGAGAGAGAGAGAGAGAGAGAGAGAGAGAGAGAGAGAGAGACAGGGGTTAGGGACTCAAGATGAGGGAGAGAGGCGCTCAGCGGGAGAAAGCCTGGAATCTCGAGTTATCATCCCTTAGAGCCCACCTCAGGAGGCTTCCAGGCCTCGCTGTCTGCTACCCCCGCTAAGTCGCTGCCGCAGTGGAGTTTTACATTCTGTTTGAGGGTTTCGGTGTGCTTCCCACCTCCCCCCTCTCTCTCTCTCTCTCTCTCTCTCTCTCTCTCTCTCTCTCTCTCTCTCTCTCTCTCTCTCTCTCTCTCTCTCTCTCTCTCTCTCTCTCTCTCTCTCTCTCTCTCTCTCTCTCTCTCTCTCTCTCTCTCTCTCTCTCATTTATCTAAACAAGTATACCTTATAACTTTCAATATATTGATGAACATAGGACGTATCACAGTTTCAATCATATGTAATAAGTCTAATTTGTAATATTAATAACATATCCTCTTGAGAACACTCATATGACATATTTACTTTAAACATGATTGAAAAAGTTTGCAGCATAAGCCATCAACTGATGGTGAAAAGTTTTCTTTGGGTTAGCAAGAACATGTACAAAGAATTACTTGTAGGACTCAATAGGGACCTTAAGTTTCCACGCAGACTCCCAGCTGCCCGCACAGTGACAAAGGCTACAGTACACAAAATTTCTGTTACATTAATTACAAGGCAAAGTAAACATAATTAGTTTCCTAATGCCAAGGGGTGCTTAATGACTTCAAACTCATCCACTTTGAATGATTACCTTGCAAATTAATAGGAACAATAACATATTCTAAAAGTGAGAGTTTGTGGTTTGGAGGATCGGGGAGACACAGGAGAGGCGATGCTTTGTTGCGAGGCATGGCAGGATGAACATGAGGTGCTGAGAAAGATTGCCAGTATCAATGTGAGGAGAGGGTAAGCAGTGAAGCAATGAAGGTTAAACGCTTGTGAAACGTAAAATATAATACATGTTTTTTTTTTCTTTTTTCACTTTTAAAGCAATATCTTTGTTGTGACATGATGGTTGCCAGATGAAATATGTTGAAATAGTTTTAATGGTGAATGCTAGCAACCCAATTTCGTAAACCAAGTTACGTACTAGATAAGCAAATATACAAACAAATAAAAACACAACCACTAGAGCTGCTCGTATTTAATTTTGAATTAACTTGATATACTTTTTTTTTTTTTTTTACGGAGACTGTTGAGTCATCACTGTAAAAACAGAAAATGTTAAATATTTGAAGAATAATTTTGCTGCTAAACGTGTGTGTGTGTGTGTGTGTGTATATATATATATATATATATATATATATATATATATATATATATATATATATATATATATATATATATATATATATATATATATGTGTGTGTATATATATATATATATATATATATATATATATATATATATATATATATATATATATATATATATATATATATATATATATATACCCAAATTACAAAGAGTGTATCGAAATAAAGAAATGATATATGGAATGATACAGAATTAGACTAATAGGAAACATATAAAGATAGATTCATATATAGATAAATACATACATAAACAAAACATGTAAAAATATAGATGCATGGGTAACATACCTGAGAAATTATCCCGACTACCCAATTCTCCTGTATATTACGAGGCAAGCACTATCCTTACACAACGTCAAAAGCCACCCACTCGCAACAAACATGGTGGACAATGCCCGCGTTTTTAAGTGTGTGTTCTGAGTATTGCGTTGATAAGAGCTCAAGGCTTGTTCTTTATTGTAACCTTGGAAAAAAAAATAAACATTATGTGAACAAACAGAAATAAAATGTGTTTTGTGTTTCAAGGGAGGCAAGCCTCATATCTAAAAGCGACGCCTGTAATCGTGTAGCCATGCCCTTGATGTTGCTCTCCACGGCTCCAGAATAAGGTTTGTTTCACCATATATGACATGTCCCACCATTAAAAGAACTTCCTACTAAAAACTCATATCCCATACCTACTATATACATCTGCGTTTAATATTTTTTTTTCTGTTCACGGAGAGTGATTAGAAGAAAAAACCTCAATTTTCTCAAGATTCAAAAATCCATTCAGAATGTAAAATTATTAAGTCAGCTGTCAAGGAAGCGGCGCATTTCTAGTCTGGCAGCGTCTTCCAGTGACCTTTAACTCGCAAGGAAGAGATCAACTTCCTCACTCCTTGAGGAACGGCTTCTGCTTTCACATTTCTTTAATAAAAATGAAGAATCCATTTCTTGTCACATAATGAAAAAGAAAAGTCACATTGTTATATCTAAAGAAGACGATGCTCTTTTACAACATAGTATGCGTCAAATACAAAATCCCTGCCGTTGTCATATTGACCGAGAGGAGGAAAATAAGTTAACAAATAGCAACGCTTCGATCACTAATGACGTTTTCATCAAGAGCCTCGCTATTGTGTCCCGCTAGAATGTAACTCGATTATGAGACCCGAAGGGCGCCAGGCGGTGTCGCGGCAACGCGGCGACTCCAAGCTGATGCGGCAAGAGTGTTTTGTGTTATCTGCATCTGCTGAGTCGTCTCTGAAAATCTGATTCTTCTCACCCCTGCTTGTCCGTTGATCCGTCCTTCTTGTCAGTTAACTTCCTTCTTCTCTAGTCTATTGGTCAGCAATTGAATCTGTTTGCCTGACGGTCTTACCATCCAATATAATCAAGAGAATTAAACAACATAAACTGCTTTTGTGGCTTTGTTTGCTGGATAATGCCATCATAGAGTATCAAGCCTACCGGTAATGACTAGTTAATTTTGCTAAGTGCTTATTACAGGAAAAGAGTAATTAAGAGACATTGCTTAATAATTTGTTCTCCTAAGATATTACCGGAAAGCAATATCCAGGTAACATTCCTACATAGAGAGATATCTCTCTCTCTCTCTCTCTCTCTCTCTCTCTCTCTCTTAATAAGAGAGAGAGAGAGAGAGAGAGAGAGAGAGAGAGAGAGAGAGAGAGAGAGAGAGAGAGAGAGAGAGAGAGAGAGAGAGAGAGAGAGAGAGAGAGAGAGAGAGAGAGAGAGAGAGACTGTGTTTTCTGTGTGATGATGCTACTTTTCCTCAGAGTTCTGTGATGAAAGCGTCCGTCAAGCAGCCGTCGGGCAGGAACCCCACTCCCTGAATGATGCTCGAGGTATGAAACGCCGGGAACTTGCGGTGAGAGTCTTGTGGAAACTTGTTCTAGCACGCCCCGGCACCCTCTCCTCTCCTCCCAGATCATGAGTGCGTCTCCGTGCCTCCGGACACCTGAGTTCACCTGGCCACACGCGGAGCAAATCGACGATTCCACTTACCATTTCCAATAATTACATCGCTCGGCTGCTCCTCCTTGGAAAAGATATCTGATTCAAGGTTTTTATTTTTTCAAACGCATCAGTAAAATGTGATGCTTCCAGGAGGTAAAGGATGCGTTGTTGAGTTTAAATAAATATAAAACAGTGGAACTAGTAAGATTTGAGCTCAGTGTGGTGATTTGAATGAATGAAAGCAGTAAATGCACACACATACACACACAGTATTTTATTCCTTTAAAATAATGTAGTAAGTCCTTATATCTTGTTTTAAATATGTACTTGTAAAGAAAAATAAAAAGGGAGATTTGAGCACTTCTTCATATGGGACCTTAGCATCTTCCCTCTCGCCCTCCTTTCCCCTTCCTTCCACAACCTCCACCTCTACTTCAAAACTATTTCTCCTTCTCAAACTTTGGACGCCACTCCAACATCACCAGACTCCCGCCACCTCATTCTCTCAAGGCAAACACACAAAAACACAAACAAGAAACCTAAAACTATTTGTTTCTTCAAAGCCATGTTCTATGATTTTTGAGTCTCTATCTCAAATATCCACGAGTTCCTGCTAAGATGCTTCTATTGAATAATGAAAAATGATGGCAGAAGAAGTGTTTTTTTTTTTTTTTTTATACATGAGCAAATGGTTGGAACAATATTGCTCTGATGAAAAAGAAATCTGTTACGTTAAATGAAATGACGATAACCGCTTCCGCTTGAATCTCTGTAAAGAGCAGCACTCGCAATTATGATTCAAAGCTTAAAATAAACATAATTGTAAAAGTCGCTTTTTCAATATGAAAAATTAATAGAAGATATACTGATGACCGTATGAGACTAATAATGAACCAATATAATGCAATACTCGAGCGCGCGCGCGCGCGTGTGTGTGTGTGTGTGTGTGTGTGTGTGTGTGTGTGTGTGTGTGTGTGTGTGTGTGTGTGTGTGTGTGTGTGTGTGTGTGTGTGTGTGTGTGTGTGATAATAGCCGTTATCATAATCTTCAGCATCATTTGCAATAACAATTAATGAATCACAGCAATTATGGAGATCCCGACCAATGAACGCAACACCAATTACGTTCATGGTTAGCTGGACTAGAAATGTTTGGGTTCGCGGAAGACGAGCTCAACGTACCTTACACCAAGACGTTCACGAAGCGCCAGAGAAGGTAGAGTGGAAATAGGGTTAACTGATGTTCGTGAAAGAAAACAGAATAAGAAGGAAAGGCTGACGATGGACTGAAAAAAAAAAAAATAAATAAATAAATAAAAATAATGCAAAAAAAATCTGCTTCTCCTTAAAACAATATAATAGTTAATACAAAAAATAAGTTCTCCAGTTTTGTTTTGGAGGTCACTAGGGTGCTCTGCGCTTGCGTTTACTAACTATGCGTAGATAGAGAGGAGGGATTCTGAGACACCAAAGCGTTCTGTTCCACCTAAGTTTAACAGGCACCAGTGGAAGTTATTAAGGCTTTCAAGGGTGTTTTCATGACTCTAGTGATAGGTCAGTAAGAATTCAACATCATCAGTAAGAAAAACACCAACACACCAATACAGTGGAGTTTCTTCTGCACACCTCCAGCTTGGCGTTATTCGAGAAAATATGCGGTCAAAACTATAAACAAAAGGAAAACGTTGACTACATGTTGACTACGCTATTAGGGGGAGGATAACGTAAGCAGTGAACAAAAAATATTAATGCTCCTGAAATCAGTGAACTTTCACATTCGTATTAATGTTTGCAGACTTAATGCAATCGTGCAAGGGAATTTACAAGCCTGAATCCCCCCGCACAGCAAAATGTTAATTATATTTTGTTCATACCAACATTATTTACTCGAGAAATCCCCACGTTGAAGATAGGTTAAACACTTCCCCTTAATGCACTGTTAGTAATTCAGCTGAACATATTTTCAATACTTTTTCGACGTGAATGCACAACGCGCCACTAATAAACACTTTCCTCCCAGAGAACGAGCTTCCTCAGGTGACGGTGCTTTATTTAACGAGTCTGTAATCCACGTCGCATCCACCTCTGCCTCCAGCCCAGTACTTTTCCACCTCGTTCCAAGCATGACGGCAACTCGCACTCTATCCCCTCACACCCACAAAGCTATTCGTTTTCCATTCTTTCCTTCTCTCACTTCTCTCACTCTTTTACCCTTCCTTTGTTGCTGTATTTTCTTCCCTTGAACCATTTTTCACCTCCTGGATGGCCTCCTCATTCACGTAGGTGGCGCTCATCTATTCCTCCCTATATCGTGTTTCTCCTCATGCCACTCCTCTCTGACCCTCTTCCCTTCTCCTGAGCCTCTCTTCCCGTCCTTTCAGGCATCCACTTCCTCCCTCACGAACCTCCTCACTTTCACTTTTCTTTTTTCTCTCGACACCTTCCTTCTCTTCACAAGAGGGGCTCTCTTCCTCTCCCGCTCGGCTTCACACATCACTCAGGGACGCCGCTTCAAAGTCCCTCCAAGCTTTAGTTCCACTACTTTTTTCTTTTTATTTCTGTCCGCGTCCCCTTCCTCACCTTCCTCATCCCTCGTCCATATTTTACAGGCACCTTTTCACTCTCCCTTCGACTCATCACTACTTGTTTACTTCCACCGCGGCTCCATGCAAACTTTCCATCAATTTTTATTCCCTTGCCCAAGATTTTCCTCTTTTCATGGATTCGCTGATCATTTTCTTATTCTTTTGTACCTCCACTGTTACTTGTGCGCCATTTCCAAGCTCATATTCTAACTGCGTCATCAAAAACGTTTCACAGCAGCCTGTCTCCTCCCCTCTCTTACGCGTTTGTCATCCTGGCCTAACATTTACTCTGCTCTCCTTTATACCTTCCCTTCACTTCTCTTTGACGTACTCGCTCCTCACCTCAGCCTGTCCTGCTGGTGGCCAAAGAGAGCGCTTGGCTACCCCCTAACTACCCTGCAGCGAGAGGGAGTGAAGAGTATGGTCGGAGGCAGCTAGGGAGAAACACCAAGGAGAGTTACCGTGAATAAGACAAGGGGGAGGAAGGTCAAGAGGATGTCAGCGCAAGAAGTCCTCAAGTAGGCACGTTGGGAAGCAAGGAAGATGCGAGTGGGGACGTGAAGGAAAGGAAACAGAACCGTGAATAACGATAACTAATACAGAAGACATCCTGTGTAAGACAAATGCCTTGCTCCACCTTGCTGGCGGCTCCCCTCGGTGTACTGAGCCTCCGACCAAAACAACGAGTAAAGTGGACGTCGTCGGTGTTGGATTTTCGATATTCGATACCACAGCTGTTTCCCAAGTAGCACTTGAGCAACACCTACGATGTATACCACACTGACTTGACGTGTGTGTGTGTGTGTGTGTGTGTGTGTGTGTGTGTGTGTGTGTGTGTGTGTGTGTGTGTGTGTGTGTGTGTGTGTGTGTGTGTGTGTGTGTGTGTGTGTGTGTGTGTGTGTGTGTGTGTAGATACACCAAATAAAAAATAAAAAAAATGCAGATAAAAAAAAAGTGTACTGGAAAGGTCAGCCAGAAAAGTGGGAAGACAGGATTAATTTTTCAAGCACACGCTCAGGAAATAATAAATAAATAATCAAGTTATCTAACACACCAATAAATGTATAAATAAATAAAAAACTATTATCATGAGTTTCACTGTCAAATTCACAAGTTCAGCCATTTTTTCTTTCTACATCAGGCGGCCACATTATAAATCCAAACAGAGTAATCTGCAGTTCAGGTAAGGATACAAATTTTATTAGTTTTATTGCCATACATGCTCCAGTAACTACCTCCTTGTATTAAGAAGGTGCAGGCGGGTGTCATTCCCCAGGGAGGCGCCGTAGAGCCTTGCGCCTCGAACCCACCCACACCTGGGATCTGCGTGGACTTGGCTCCCACCTGAGGTGATTGAATCCTCACTACAAGACATGAATATTTCCCGAGGACCCAGGACGAGAAGACTATATATGCTCCGAGCCTACTATGGGGGGAAGGATTAAATCTGGAGGAAGGCCTGTGTCTGAGAGCGTTGAGTGGAAAATTGCCAGAGAGGGACCGACGGAGTGATTTGCATCCCGTTCAGGGAGGCGACAGGGAGGCACCAACTAGTCTGAAGGAGCAGGATTTATGCCGAATTGAACCGTGCCTGTCTATTCTGCTAACGAGTCAGACGGTCACTTTATGCATCATCACTAATATATTTTTGTCTGACGTTTATATTTGAGTGAGTGCTTGGAGCCCCTTTGAACCCAGGACGTTATGAGGAAAACAAGAAATATGAGAGACAAATACGAGCTTCTGCATTACGATCGGCAGGCAATAAGAGAACGCTCCAAACCTATGAGAAATTAAAGCACTAGAACAAGAACTGCAGGATTAATGCAATGAAATGTCGTATCCATCTCACGACTAACGACTTCCTGGAACCGTCCCGCTGCTTCCTACGAATGGTTCTCTTTCACGTTCTTTTCCCTTACTGGATATTTCATGGTGGGTAATCCCTGACACTACATCTGTATAAAATTTATGGAATGTCATTATGTCAATACATTTCCTTCGGGGCCTCTTCCTGATTTCTTGAGGACAAATGAAGGTTCGCATCTCAATCTTCATGTCGGAAAAAAAACACCCAAGACTATGAATAATAAAGTAGTAAAAAAAGAGGCATAATTCACATTCTCATTCATCTTCATATCCATTATACATTAATGAGGTTACTTTTTTTCCTTGCGTTAGTCTCGGAAGATAGTTTTCCTCACTCTATTCCTACTTTTCCAACTCTCTCTCTCTCTCTCTCTCTCTCTCTCTCTCTCTCTCTCTCTCTCTCTCTCTCTCTCTCTCTCTCTCTCTCTCTCTCTCTCTCTCTTAACTCTTCGCCTTTTTCCCTTACTCATCACACTCGTTCACTTTCGAATTTCTTCCCTTCCACACCGTCTCTTTTTCCCTTACTCGACACCTTCCTTCGTTCCCTCCTTCATGGTCTTGCATCTCTCTCATTTTTTCTCCTCTCTGTGTCCTCTTTGCGTCTCCACTAATGAAGAAAAAATAGATAATATCTTTATATTAGACTCTTAACGCCAGCATTATCGACCTCACGCTGACGCCTTAGGAAAACTTGGCCAACTTTTAATGGGCCGGAGAAAAGGAGGTGAAGAAGGAGGGGCCCATGAAAGGTTGGGATTTTTTTTTTTTTATTCCTAGACTGAAATAACAGAATCATACCCTAACTTTGGCTCTGCATCCGAAAGTTGAGTCTCCTTGGAAAACCTGAAAGTCGAAGGAGATAAACACACACACACACACACACACACACACACACACACACACACACACACACACACACAGGTACGTTGATGTACCTACCTCTTTATCTATTAATCTACCAATCTGCCAATCTATGTATCTATCTGTCTACCTGTCTACCTATTATCTGCTCTATCACAGATCCACATTGCTAATACTCGTATTTTTTATATATATATATATATATATATATATATATATATATATATATATATATATATATATATATATATATATATATATATATATATATATATATATATATATATATAATTTTTTTTTTTTTTTTTTTTTTTTTTTTTTTTTTGCTGGTAGTGGGCGACATTACATCATCGCATAATATTGATCCCAATTTTCGAAAGTATATCTAAATAAATATAGTTTGTTCTCTATTTATATAGTGGTTATGTTTTTTGGAAGATAAAAATCAGATCAAGCAAAAGTTCACTCTAGGCTCAGGGTGAAGCATGGCTCGGCACACACTGGCACACCAGACGCACGACTTCTCTTCCTATAGAGTTTTCACTAAAACTTTTAACTTTTGATAAAGCAGGACTTTTTATGTTTGACAGAAATAGTTGACCACGCCGCGGTGAAAGCTGTTCTTATTACCAAATTAGAATTTGTGATCAAACTCTT
The DNA here is from genome assembly GCF_035594125.1 of Scylla paramamosain. Taxonomy (NCBI): domain Eukaryota; kingdom Metazoa; phylum Arthropoda; class Malacostraca; order Decapoda; family Portunidae; genus Scylla; species Scylla paramamosain. The sequence goes on from NC_087174.1 coordinate 2,001,549, forward strand.
AGACGTCAGGCAGACAGACAGCCCGATTCTTTAAGTGATATACATCTCTCTCCATCTACCTACCTGTCTATATATCAGTCAGTCTATCTATATATCGACCGATCGATAGATAGATAAATATAGATATACACACACACAAACACACACACACACACACACACACACACACAATGTTTGTCTGTTCTGGCTTTCACCCCTTTATCCATTTCCCTTCCAGTCCAAGTCTTGCTAAGCAAGCTGCGTGTTTACCCTGCCGGAGACATCTTAAGGACATCTGTATGCGCAGCGCGGCAGGGGCACCATCGAGAATGAGGGATGGGCGTGGCTGTGGAAAGGGAGGATCAATTGAGCGGGCTGCCAGTCCCTCCCTTTGGCGGTGAGGGAGTGGAAACGAGGGAGGCGTCGGCTTGGCTATGAGGCACTGGGACGGGGACGTTGCCGAAATGGAACTGTAAAGGAAGAGCTGCAGTGCCATGGAAGAACTGCACTGCGGCGAAGGAACTGTTGTGGCGGACAGCATCCTGTAGAGGACGAATTGTATTGTGTTGCAGGAACTATTGCGGCGAGGAAATTCTGCAGTGTTTTCAGCGAGTCACGAGCGACGGCGAGACGCGGGGACGTCGCAGGGCAATGTTTAATGTGGCTCGTGAACAAAGGAGCTTTCTTGAAAAGTCACGACGCGGCAGACCTCCACCGATGTATTGTAGAAATGTAACGAGGCTTTTGAATCCATCAATGATACGATAATTATCAATTATATCAAATGATTAAACTGATAATCGCACAATACATCATACAAATTTAATTGCAACCATCAGGGGAATTGATAGTAGGATATATAGTTTTTGCTGTAGTAAAATATTCACAGCATTACTAAAATTTCATCATCAATACAATAATTATCAAGGGGATTAACATTATTTCATCAATGTTACTGATTTCATGAACATATTAATGAAGGAATATCGTCATCAATATTATCATCAATAGCAGGAACGAAAACATCAACAATATTAGTAAAACTAAGTGTCAAACAGGTGGTGGATATTTCACTGCAGGAAAAATTAAATATATTATTTTAATTCCCCTGATGATTGTAATTTAATTTGTCTGATGTATTCTGTGATTATTTGTTTGATTTAATCATTCGAAATAATGGGTAAATTTCGCAACAGGGACGGATTCAAAGCGAGGAGTAAATTTTCACACCACATCGGTAGAAACAAACCTCGCAGTGACTCCTCGAGAAATTATTTTTATGTATGTATTGTTTTCAGTGTACAACACTTTCAGGGGTACAATATGTACGATGTGTTTAAGAATCCCTTTACTTCTCCAAACACGCAATAAAACACACACACAGTATTGTTTTTTTTTTTATTATATATATATATATATATATATATATATATATATATATATATATATATATATATATATATATATATATATATATATATATATATATATAACGGCGAAAGGTAGGAAAAATGTCACAGGTGAAGTCTGCCTTGAGTCTCCCGATACGAAAGGTCACCATAGAATAACGAAGCATCGTGTGCAGTGTGACCCCTGAAGTGTAACAAGGAGCTCTGCCTCATTAATTTTGTCAAGTAAAATGTCCAGTAATATTGTCACAGTGACCACCAGAGGCACGACGTGCTGCAGTACTACGTATGGAACACTTACTGGCTGTTGTTATAAAGGTTTAGAATCAAGCCCTTCGAACTGGAAGCTCAGACGAGATATGCTGCGCAGTGGTGTTCTTGGCGGTGCAGGAGGGCGACGGTAGAGAGCAAGGCCAAGAGTGAACCGCATCGGCTTGTCTCAAGGGTTCACTTCCTCGTTTTTATTGCACCGTTCCTTCCGCTTCACTCCGCTCCCCATTCCAGAGGCCCCAAATCAAACTGTGCATTACCGGCTTAAATTTTTCCTCCTAATTCCCCTGTCTGCTATTTTGTCGCTGCCATATTTGTTACCAAGTGGAGGTTTGCTTCCATAGTGAAGGTCGGTTTCTTGAGGATGACTGCATCTCTCTCTCTCTCTCTCTCTCTCTCTCTCTCTCTCTCTCTCTCTCTCTCTCTCTCTCTCTCTCTCTCTCTCTCTCTCTCTCTCTCTCTCTCTCTACCCTTGCATTTCTGCGTGCCTTAATCCTGAAAATGTTGTTACAATTTGGCACAGGCTTAACGTTAACATTCATCAGCCTCGTCGTTCATTATTCTCGAGTTCATCCCGAAGCAACGGAAACTTTATGGAAATGGGTTAATCCCGTCAAGGCGTTGCCCTAACTTCCACTTCGTTCATATTCTCACGTGAAGTTCATTAGTTTTAGTCTACTCGAGAAAATAACTTACCCAGAGTGAAGGAAAGTGAGTGTGTGTGTGTGTGTGTGTGTGTGTGTGTGTGTGTGTGTGTGTGTGTGTGTGTGTGTGTGTGTGTGTGTGTGTGTGTTTGTGTGTGAGAGAGAGAACGGGGTGTTATGTAATGAATTTTCTCGCTTCTTTCCTTTTTTCTTTCTTTCCTTCCTAAAAGCAATTAAGTAAGTTATTAACCGCAGCGTCTTTTCTTCCTCCAACTCCCTCTCCTCTGCTTCATTTTTCTCCGTATCATATTGACTGTTATACTCCCACCATATCCACCACCACCACCACCACCACTTTCCTTCTCACACTCCGTTTCGTCAAGCAAGAATTACGCGGTGAATTAAATAAGCAAAACTGATCAAAATGGAGCACCACCACATTCCACTCCTCGATGACCCCACCAGAACAACTTTTTTTTCTTATATTGCATCATTAATTTCCTGGAGCAAGGTGACGCCTGCAAGATCCCCTGCCTCCAGTAGCAGCTCTTTTATAACTGTGCTCTTCATATTCAGGTTCACATGTTACGTAAATTTGTTTTCACTTGTGCGCTTTTACATCATTTAAAAGAAATGATCAGGTGGAAATTAATTTATCTAACATATAAATCTTTGTAAGGAAAAAAAGAATGGTTGTTAGATGAAATAATAATAATGATGATGATGATGATGTATACTCCCTTTTTTCATTGTTGATCTCTAAACAAAAGTGTTACGAATAGCGCTCAACTTCAGTGTCACTATTTTATTACAGAAATTTGTTTGAGTAGTTTCACGAAACATTTCATATATCATAACTTTATTATCTATCAAAGCCAAAACACCGCCGCGCTTCCCAGAAGATGCTCAAACTTAAGTCTTCTCTAGCGACCTTTGTCTTCCCTCCTTTTTTCTAGCTCCCAGGCCAACATAAATAGCAAATACCTATGGCCATCGTTGCTTGTCAGATGATCAGGAAATATAATATTGATGAAATCCTTGAAACTCGAACACAGCACCTGAAACAGTCTCCTAAAAATGATAAAAATACCATTAAGGTGGGTGAGTGACATCTTTCCGTCAGTGATATCTTTCCTAATGGAAGACTTCTGGCTTCCTCAAGTCACTGTAAGTCTGCACTGGGAGGCCATACACTTGTCTACGTCTTCCTGCCACATAACCTTCAGGTGAGTCACGACCTCGTAATGAAGGGAGACGTCACAAACATCGCAGTGTCCTGAACCACACCACCACCCCCTCGCCATCACCATCACTCGTCTCCTTCCTTCCCCAGGTGGCGTCCCTAGGCCTGATCCCCTTCGAGATGCTTAAGTTTAATCCAGCAGACCATTTCAGATGCAACTATCTAACAAGTATAACTGGAGGAAGCATATCATATCCTATTCTGCATAATTTAATTTCACTTCTTATTTTACATGTTAATATGGGTGTAACTGCCGGAACTAAATGCTGTTTGGTTGTATCCTACTAATAATAACACTGCTTATGAGGATTACCATAATTTACCATTTCATACAAGTAAATGCTAATGTTTCATACAGTCTACCCTCCCCAGTACAAATTAGCAAACTCAAACAGTATAAAAAAACAAACACAAAACAAAGGGAACAAAAAATAAAGGTGAACAAATACCTTTTGTAACTCTTTCACATAGTCTTACTCTCTCTTCACTCACCACCCCTCCCTCTCTCTCTCTCTCTCTCTCTCTCTCTCTCTCTCTCTCTCTCTCTCTCTCTCTCTCTCTCTCTCTCTCTCTCTCTCTCTCTCTGCTCCTCTTCCGCCTTAGTTGGGTGATAAAACAATTCCATACACAACTGTTCATCAGACACATCTTTTATTTTTCATTTCTTTAATCAATGGTTGATAAAAGAGGACGGTGGGAGGAAGCGAGGCCAAGGAGAGGCAAGAGAGTGGAGGAAAAAAGTCAACACATGATAAGAGAATTAATTTCCGTCGGCTTGGAATTTAATGAATGTTATGATCGCGGCTCCTGAAAATGTATTGCGGAGAGGCTGGTTGATAACGAGGGCAAGGTTTGTGCCGAGTACGAGTAAACACACACACACACACACACACACACACACACACACACACACACACACACACACACACACACACACACACACACACACACACGAAGCTTTATTCCATCCCCTGTTAGTCTCGATGTTATTATGGCAAGAGTACATAATACTGACTACAGTGTCCCCTTCCTGTCCTCCCCTTGATTTCTTCGCACAAACAGGCGCTTCAGACATTCCAAGAGGCCAGGACAATCTATAAAGTGATGAATGTAAGAGCAAAGCAATTAATGTAATCTATTTCTAACTCTAATGTATCAGCGATGTCGGCTGAAGGTAAAAAAATAAAGTAAAATGAAAGTTCATTCAACTGCCGTTCCTAAAGAGAAAACAGAAGTAGGAGACCGAGGAAAGAAGTTATGTTATACCAAAAAAGCTTCGCAGTCTTCTAGTTCACGATCTTTTTCTTTAATTTGCAGGATTCTTCTACTATCAATGCCGCAATTATTTTTTGTGTCATCTGGACTTTATTCACACCTCTAAGCAATCCCTTCTTTGATGTTAGACTTTTCACTACTTTATACAGCAGACCAAAATAAATGTACCTATACACAGACTTAAAAAAAAAAGATAAATAAAGAGATTCTCAGTATGCGTTCAATATTCATGACTCTTGTTTATCATTCCCATCACAACAAGAGACTCACCCTCTCCTGCACATCTCAACCCTCACCCAGAGTACGAGGGGAAACCTGCAATTCCCGTCACTCCTTGGCCTCTTTCGTCACTCAGCGTCAGCAATATCATCTACACCCCACAAATCTACCCGCCGTCTCCTGCTGCTACTGCTTCTTCCAGGATAACGTTCAAAGCCACTAGTTAGAATTAATGTCACAGAAATCTGAATCTAAGTTTGAGAATGGTAAATGATGACACACACACACACACACACACACACACACACACACACGTTACAACGACGTTCCATTTTGTGCAGCGTAAAATAGTGTTGGTACGTTTTGCGCACGACACTGTAGCGCCCCGGAGTGGAATAAGTCAGGGAGAATTATGCATACAGATGAGTCTCGCTCTCTGTGTTGGCCCATAAATCGCGCCAATCTAGCAGCATTCCCGGGGATTTCGTGGTATTGGGTGTCCAGGAGAAAAAAGTTCTTTAGATTGGTTTACTTATGTGGCAATCCAAGGACGTTTAGATGGTGGGTCCAGTCGCTTGCCGGGTCTCTGCTCTCAGGCCGGGATAATGTGGTTGTAAATGTAGCCGTAAAGATGTAAATATGGCCCCTGTTCTTCTTGAGGATAATAAATGCTTACACTGAGGCGAAGAATTATGGTAGTGGTAGTGGTACTGGTAGTGGTGGTGATGGTGCCAGTGGAGGTAATATGAAAAATAATTAGTCTTTTCTCGTTGCTGTGCTACGAAAAACGATAGCAGAAAGTGTGTTCTGAACAAAATTTAATGCAGTTACCGTAATGCATTTATCAAGAAATACATTACAATATATTCTAATTAGTGCAACTGGATAATTGAGAGCGCAGTAGGAAAATTACTTTCGAAATGCAGTTAAAGATATGATGTGGAAACTCATTCTTTCTCACTTACATAAAATATGAATGCTCATACACGCACACACGCACACACACACACACACACACACACACACACACACACACACACACACACACACACACACACACCACCAGCACTTCAATATATCCTTGACCCTTTAAAGGAAACAGGATGGGCGAGTCTTACTTATGCCTTTGAGACGAGGGAGCACTTGTGTCTCAAGGCGGAGGAGGATCTTAACACTACGTCACTATGTAGGTGTGACGGGGATATGAGCCTCTGACACACACACACACACACACACACACACACACACACACACACACACACACACACACACACACACACACACACACACACCACAACAAAGTCCAGGCCGCTTTGTTGTCCTGCCGCCCTTAGTCCCTAATGTGCGGCATCTCTGTGAGAGCTCGTCTGGGCCTCTCTTGGTTAATGCCGCCACACCTTCGCCGCCCGATGCTTGATGCCACGCTCGCTTCCACCTCTCTGCTACCTTTTCTTCTTGATTTCACGAGTTTGTGGACACTAAGTGTAGGTGCGCGTGTGTGTGTGTGTGTGTGTGTTTCAATGTCAGGGTAAAATGGAGAGGAGAGCCGCCACCTAAGCCTCAAGGGAGAAGGGAGCCTAGTAAGCAGTCCCTTGCACCTTCAATATCTTATTCATTATGAACTCACGTCGGCATTACAGTGGAGCGGTAACTGTTAGTGTTCGTTTATGGCGTTTTGAGGCAACATAATAATTTTGCTTCTGTAGACACTGATGATGTCACTAAAGCAGCACTTACTATACCGATTAACCAACTACTTTACTTTCTCTCTCTCTCTCTCTCTCTCTCTCTCTCTCTCTCTCTCTCTCTCTCTCTCTCTCTCTCTCTCTCTCTCTCTCTCTCTCTCTCTCTCTCTCTCTCTCTCTCTCTCTCTCTCTCAGCAAGTGTTACCGTAGCTTGGCACCAATGTATGGCACACGTTCTCACGGGTACCTGATGCTCGCCCCTGGAATGTCAACGGTGATTGGTTCTTAATGGCGCTGCCGTGTGCACCACTAAATTACTGATGAAATATGAAAAAAATAATACTTCTACGACCTCGAGTGTATCCTTTTTCTTTTTTTATTACTGTCGATCTGTAAATGATTCGCTGAGAAACGAAGATCCGCACATCAGTACAGCGGGATATATTAAAATGTATCCGTGGAACTAAAGCTAGAAATCAGAGAATAATTTTGTGCCACCCCACTGTATCACCAACAGTGGCTCAACACGAGTAAGTGCACAAGACCATTATTTTTCTCCGGCTGGCCCATAAATTTCCAATGCATTACCTGTCTAAAAACATAATATATGATCTCTCGAGCAAGTAAAAGTGGGATTCTTCAATAATCTACATCGCCAGAGGAAGTAGCACGGCTGGTAAATAAGCAAAACCTAATTTACATTCTTTTACACGCAAATCAAAAATAAACTCACACGAGGCTTCTCTCTCTCTCTCTCTCTCTCTCTCTCTCTCTCTCTCTCTCTCTCTCTCTCTCTCTCTCTCTCTCTCTCACTGGTAAAAAGAACACTTTTCTTTTTTTGGCAGTGACAGGTGAAGGTCAAAGGCTTACCTGTGCAGTTGTGAGGGAGGAGACCACCCTCAGGGATGAGGGACTGCAAGATGAAGCGCTGGATGATGGCAGGATAGGAGGCCCAACTTACAAAAATAACATTATTCTCTATAATAAAAAAAAATATAAAAAACTGCCACGTCTTCGGACTCTTATTCCTAACAGAAGCACACGAATATTTTCCAGAACTGATGGGTGGTTCGTGAAGTTATCAAGTTTAAAATTACTCGTATGATTTTAATTTCCTTCCGTTAACCTCATTAAATACAGAATAATATTTTTGCAATGAGTTTCGTTATGCCCATACGTCCTGGTTTTACGACCTTTATCTATTTCAGAATTGTATATATATATTTTTTTGTTACTGATGCAGTAAACGTAAACATTAAAAAATATTTGATATATTCAACGTGAATATAAAAGAAGGATTACACACACACACACACACACACACACACACACACACACACACACACACACACACACACACACACACACACACACACACACACACCCACCTTTAATGTTTAGTCTCCGGACAACGATGGCTTGCACATTTTCTTATAGGGAGAAGTAATTAAAGCCAAAATTCTATCCCATAATGCGACATAAGCATCTCATTGATAACGATAACGTCATTGGGTTATGTAACCTTATGGCCACGATCCCCTACAGGATCCTACAACATTTCATCCTGTAGCTCGTCAGTAAATCGCAGATTAAAAAAGTAAAGTAAAAACTGATGCTGATGACTCTGTAAAAACTCCATCTCTGGTTTTTCTCTACTAACACTTGTATTTTTTTCTCTCCTCCTAATCATAACCATAATAAAAGATTTGCCCGTAATTGATAATGTAC
>NC_087174.1:2015000-2140000 GCF_035594125.1 Scylla paramamosain
CCGACAAGTGAAGGGCGGTCGAGGAGCAGAGGGGAGGAGGAGGGGAAGGGCTGAACAAAGGTGAGGACGGGACGGGGCAAGGAAGGAGGCAACGGAACTTTGGTGGGATACGAACGAGAGAGAGAGAGAGAGAGAGAGAGAGAGAGAGAGAGAGAGAGAGAGAGAGAGAGAGAGAGAGAGAGAGAGAGAGAGAGAGAGAGAGAGAGAGAGAGAGAGAGAGAGAGAGAAAAGTGCCCTAGAATCAAATGAAGAAAGCAGCGAAGAAGATATGAAAGAGCTGTTATTCCTCACGATGGCTCCTTTCATTATAACTGCTACACTCAACTGTCATTTTCACCGGGACATTATACAACAACAGTGAAAGTCGATTATTTGAAGGTATGCAGATTATCTGAAATGCATTTACAAAAACCCATTTAATTATACGCAATGACCTTCCCCGTCAGTTCTCTAAACTTTTCTCTCTCCCGTGACCTTTCCAGCGGGGCGTGCACAGAGTAGTGGGCTACATACATCCCACAAATGATGACGTTCATAAAGATTTAAAATATGCCGAGCAAAATGCTTCCCTCTTCAAAGGCTCTGAGGGTTTTAATGCTTAATTATGCAACACTTCATAAATCATTTGGGGAAGAAAGTATTATGTTAACAGGGTTCATGCGGCGTCATAACGAAGCATTAATTATTCCTTCTTTCATATTTTATTTCAAATGATTCCGTAAAACATTCGCGCAATACTTAAAAATTTAAATGTAATTTTACATTTATGAAAAAAATCACATTCGCTGATTTTCCGAAATGAAGGGGAGTCGCAGAAACTTGTTCCCGATTTCTTTCTTCGCATAAAAAGAAAATAACGAAATCCGGCTGAGTCGCAGCAACTCGATCATAACTTGACGCAAAAATCTTTAGAATTTTGCAAGAGGTGAGATATTTCATTTGGTTCATCTCCGACTTATCTGAAGCGTTGGCCATGCGAGGAGGAGGGAGACCTTACTTAATTAGATTTGGGTAATGATGTCCATTGTGTGCAAGAGTCACGTCAAGCTATACCAGACACTCCACTAAACAGGCAATACACACCAGAATAAGGTCAGCCTCTCTCTTTCGGTAACCACCTGAGTGAGTCTCAAGGTGGCGTGGAGAACTATGTAATTAGCTTAACTCTTGTCTTTGTCTTACAGTTGGCGAAGCACCAGAATAGACAACGTTTCAATATGTCACTTCCTGTCCTACTGAATAACGAAGAGGAACGAGAGTGAAGGGTCGGACATTTCGCGAGACACAAAACACGTCAGGAGAGAAAACACCACCATTAGATTATATAGCAGAAAAAAAACATCTTAAACACCAACACAGGTTAGTACGGTCCACCTGAAGAAACAAACACACTGCTTCCTTCTTTTTCATCTTTTCCCCTTCCCTTCACATTATTACTCAAAGGTTACTCACACACAGGCAAAAGAAGTACTAATGCATCATGTGAATCGTTCGTTCGTAAGCTTTCAGGAACGGATATTGCGCATACTTAATAAAGCATAAATTAATTAATCACAAACATGGAGTCGAGAGAGAAATTTCCATGTCCAAACATTTGCACTCATTCGGCTTTGGTATAAACAGCACCGATCAAACAACCACACACACACACACACACACACACAGAGAGAGAGAGAGAGAGAGAGAGAGAGAGAGAGAGAGAGAGAGAGAGAGAGAGAGAGAGAGAGAGAGAGAGAGAAAGTGTGTGTGTGTGTGTGTGTGTGTGTGTGTGTGTGTGTGTGTGTGTGTGTGTGTGTGTGTGTGTGTGTGTGTGTGTGTGTGTGTGTGTGTGTGTGTGTGTGTGTGTGTGTGTGTGTGTGTGTGTGTGTGTGTGTGTGTGTGTGTGTGTGTGTGTGTGTGTGTGTGTGTGTGTGTGTGTGTGTGTGTGTGTGTGTGTGTGTGTGTGTGTGTGTGTGTGTGTGTGTCCAAGCACGAGCGCAAAGGCCAGCTGGCACAAGGGGAAAGACGAAGTGGTTGTTCACAAGAGGCTGAGCAGGAAGATGGAGGTATTCAAATTAAAGAGATTTGTAGTTTCCTATAAAGCGGACTTAAAAATAATAACGTTTATTTGGACCCACACTTAAACTTGGTCATGTCCTTAAGGCTGAAGTGAACTCTGCCCGGTATTTCATCTTGGACAATCAGGTGTGTAATATTAAGAAGGCAGGAAATACAATACACCGAACAAGTAATTCAGCTTCCATCGTAACCAGAAATATATGAAAAATCCAAAACCAAAGAGTAAAATACGAGACACCATCATCACTATCATTACCTCCAAACTACTCCCCTTGCACACGAAAGAAGCATTATAAGAACTGACGAACCTTCTGATATTCCCGTCAGGAGAAATGAGGCAAGAGAGAGAGAGAGAGAGAGAGAGAGAGAGAGAGAGAGAGAGAGAGAGAGAGAGAGAGAGAGAGAGAGAGAGAGAGAGAGAGAGAGAGAGAGAGAGAGAGTCCATCAATCTGTGTAAGCAGTAGAAAACTTGCACCTCTCTGGCAACGCGACCCACTTGCAGCTCGTACACTTGTTTTATTTGATTTCTATTATTAATATATTCATTTATTTATACCTACTCCTTGAACGGCTAAAGAAAGATATTATAAGTTTTTGTAGCCATTGCAGTGAAGAAAAACGCGCATTTCAACACAAAGTTAACCGTTGTTTTTCAAGTTCTTTACGCTCAGGGACGGCCTCTGAAGACTCGTGTTCCATTAAACTTTGAACATTAGGTATTGCAAGGGCGGGAGACTGATAGCCTGTCCACTGAACAAATTACAGTTTGAAATGATACTTTGTTGTTTTTGTTCGCTTCCTATTCCTGTACAAGAACATTCGACTCTTCTACTTTTTTCCTGACTCCTCAAAAGTTCTCTCTCTCTCTCTCTCTCTCTCTCTCTCTCTCTCTCTCTCTCTCTCTCTCTACTCTCTCTCTCTCTCTCTCTCTCTCTCTCTCTCTCTCTCTCTCGGATGTGTGTGTGTGTGTGTGTGTGTTTGTGTGTGTGTGTGTCTGGGTATGTTGAAAGCTAAATGAATAAAATGATGACGACTGAGGCCAATTAAAACTCAAACGGCCTAAAGACGACCCTATAATTAGACCCGTACATGTGGGCGATATTTTACATTCAGACAAGCAAACGAAGCGAAGACACTGAACCAAAAGCTTCCTATAACAAAGATTATTTCTAGGTATGATGTTTGTGCATCTTCTTTGTGGGTGTCATTTTCAACTAACGTGTTTATAGAACTAGTTGGACTATTTCACTGCAAGAATTATTTTTCATAGCCACTTACTACTTTTTTTTTAAACTTTTTGTTCTACCGCCTTTAAGATAGATGTGTTGCTTAGAAAAGACGAAATTGTCTCCCTATACTCTTTCTTCTATATCTCTGCGAACCATTTTTTTTACAAAGCTTTGGATGTGAACAACGGATGGTCATAGCGGCGGTAGCATTATATAGGAGTGTAAGGGAAACATATAGTCCAATAAGTATGTCATCATGAACACTGCACCATCAGAACATTTCCCTAGTATCATGCAACTCTTCATCACGTATCTAGTCTAAGTTCATATCAAATAACAAATGCTAAATAAATTCTCAACCCAACCCATTAGGATATTGCTGCACAGTTTCCTTAACTCTACACATATTCAGCTGAAGGTCATCCAGTGAAAATTTGTCTCACAGATATGGCAACCTGACCTTCATCATTTCCTTTTCTATTAGGATATTAAAGCAGTGGGAGGTGAAATAATCATTCACATCACTCAGCGCTTCCATTTCTCCTCCGTCGTCTGATTCCCTCCTTCCTTTTAGCTATTTTGCGGGGATAATGCACGTCTTAGTTTTCAGTTTCATTTTGGATGGGTGTGTCTGCATGAGCTGGAAAAGATGTCAGGCGAGAAAGGAAAGTAAGAAGGGAGCATGAATGGACAGAGAGAGAAAAACATCTGTGTGGAATAAGAGGTATCAGAAGGGGAGACTGTAAACGACACGCAATATTAAATGAAGGCAGCGCAGGTGAAAAGCAGGGAATAAAAGAAAGAAAAAACAGCATAATGTTCGTCTAAATAGAAACTCCGCAGGAAACATTCAAGAGAAAAGAGATTAAGGCACGAGAGAAAGAAAGTAACAAATGGGACTGAAAATGTGAGAATGAAAGAAAGAGCGGGAAATGAAACATACATGAAAAAGTAATGACTTGAGATAAAAAAAAAAATAGGTTACAGGATGGGTACAAAGAAAGAACGAACGAAAGGAAAGAAAAACAAGAAAAGAAGAGAAAGAAGGAAGGAGAGAAAAAGAATAAAAAGAAAAACAGCTACAGGGTGAAATGTAAGCGGTCAGGAGCACTTGTTTGACTTTCTCTACTTATCTTTAGAAACTCTTCAACTAAATATTGACCAAACTACCCGTGTGTGTGTGTGTGTGTGTGTGTGTGTGTGTGTGTGTGTGTGTGTGTGTGTGTGTGTGTGTGTGTGTAAAGGAGGAGGAGGATTGGCCACAACAACAACAATAACAACGACAACGACGACGATGACAGCGGCGTCGGCGGCGGCTTGCAGAGAGAGAGAGAGAGAGAGAGAGAGAGAGAGAGAGAGAGAGAGAGAGAGAGAGAGAGAGAGAGAGAGAGAGAGAGAGAGAGAGAGAGAGAGAGAGAGAGAGAGAGAGAGAGAGAGAGAGAGAGAGAGAGAGAGAGAGAGAGAGAGAGTGAGAGAGAGAGAGAGAATGTACAGGCAGACAGACAGACAGGCACATAGATAGATACAGACAGATATAGAGTGGTAGACCGAAGCAAACAGAAGGGAGAAAGAAAAACAAGAGGCCCAACACAGTAGGTACAGAACGAGGACAAAAAAATATGGAGACAGACAGACTTGTATCGAAGGCGTATTGGGGATGTGGACACTGGAGCACCGAGGGACTCCATTATTAATTGCGGTCTTGAGGTCAGGTACACAGCCAACTGACCCTCGACCCGACTCACCAAACACTAGACCGCGGACTCCCATTTATTGATACCCCGCCCAAGCACGCCCCCTCGCCTTCCCCCGCCCGATCCAAGGGATTTCTGAATCTTCACGTATATCGTCACCTTTAGCCTACACGGCAAGCCAATCATGCGCTCAACACTCGTGGGTGTCACTGATATATGTGAGGTTTCAGGTTTGCAGGTGACGTGATCTCACCAGCTGCTCAGGATTATATTTCTCTTTCTTCGCCTGGATGTGTCAGAAATGAGTCCAACAGGGAAGGAGGAACCAGTCACGAAATGCCGCTCAACGCCCGGTCATGAGTCAGGCGCGATGGCGTGATACTAGTTTACGAGGTCATTCACATCAGACTTTAAGTACAAGGTTTGTTTAATATTCAAGTTTTTGACTTTGTAATCACACTTCGACTTGAGTTTAAATCATTGATGTTATTTTAAATTCATATTCTGATTAAGATCGTGACTCACGTATCAGGATGTGAAACTCAGGACTGCAGGGTGACGCTCCAGCCATTCCTTCATGATAAACACTATTCGTCCCTCTCTGTTATGTCGGGTATTTCTGGAAAATGGCTAAATTGCTCACGGAAAGAGAAGAACTGAAACTGAAAACAGATTTTCATAAACAACGGATTTCCACATAAGGATTTCATAAGTTCCATGACCCACTTCATTTAATCTGAAAACATGTGGGCGTGAAATAACTGTGAACCTATATGGGCATTTCAGTATTTCACGTGCATTCCTTTGTGCGCGACTGGCGTGCCCTGGTCATGAATGGCTGGCTACCCGATTTCCCGCCAAGCACCACCCTCGGGACACCTTGATTTGTTTCTCTCAAAACCGTCAGTGATACATAATATTTCCTGCACGTAATACCAGGATGCTCTGCCGTCTTAAATTAGTTGCATGCAAACTTTGAAGCAAACTTTTATATACGCAGAATAATATTTTGCATCCTGGAACGGCACGCATTAAATAATTCTTACAATTTTTCCTGATATCAATTTATTCATCTAGTACTTTATTTTATTTATTTATTTTTTTATTTTATTCTATTTATTTTATTTATCTATTTTTTTTTTTTTTGTGGAACTATTTTCCACGGGATTGAAACTCTTGCAGGCACGTATTAGCCCTCGATTACCCGGGTTGACTTCGTTGACGCAATTCCACTACGCTGTATTTTGCCTGTTATCTGGATATTCACGTTACAAACCTCGAGTCACTTAAACACCGTTAACTTTATCCAATCCTGTAACCTGAAACTGCCGTAAAGAGAATCAGGTCAACAGTGTATATGGAAGCATCCAAACGGACAAACCAATCTATTATTCTCGACATTTTTCCAAGCGTTCTCCTCACTCCAGCTCGGCCTCAGTAATTCCAACCCCTCCTTTCCCACACTTAACTCCACAAAAAATGGAAATGTTCTTAGTCAATGTATATACTGGTCCATTTAGCTCGCGACTTTTTTTTTTTTTTTTCCATGGGCTGCAAAGCTGATTTCTGTCCGACAGGTAACACGCACAAATCAATCCTAACATGACTCCATTAAACAATCGTTTTTTACACGCCTGATGAATTGGCAACAGTTGAGCAGAACGAGGTATAGACAGGAACTCAATCGTGCAATATATTAGCCACTATGTTTGTCACGATGTCGAGAAGCTTTTCATTATCCGCTACTTTGCTGGTCAGTGTTCCCTTATCTCGCCGTTCAGCAACTTCATCTGCTATACCGTTCTCATTCCGCCTACGTAACTCACTGTTTTGCACACCAACATCACCACCACCACCACAAACTCCCATCGCTCATTTTCTTACCAGTCTATTGGATATTTATCGACATGTTTTCGTATAACATAGAACCCTATTAGTATTATCACTGGAGCTGCTACTCGTACTTCAACAACATAAACATCAACTACTAAAACTACTACTACTACTACTACTACTACTAATAATAATAATAATAATAATAATAATAATAATACGTGGTGCTCTTATAAAAATTCACTCTACAAAATGGATATACTAAAACAAGTGTGAGCCAAAATGCAAATATCTGCCAACGCACTGACACAATAAAAAAATATCTTTGTGGTTTATAAAGTTAGTGAGTAGCCTGACCAACACCAGCCCCTGCCCGCCCTGAAGCTGCAGTGGCCGCCTTGGCCTTGACCCGCTCACAGGAACACCGCATAAAGCACATTTCCTTCAAATTAATTTATTGCCGAATAATAACTTTGTGGAGGGAAACTTTTGGAGCTTAGCGGGAAATTCTGCAAAAATGAGGGCTTTTCTTAATATGACTGATACCAGAAACTTAATGAAAAAACGATGACTTTTCTTGCCCCGAGACTTATTTTTTAGAAGGAAAACTGTGGAACACAAACTCTGCACGAATAAAGTACCTTCCAGAGTGCAGCAGAGACTGGTGAGTAAAGGACATCAGGCCGCGAGGAACAGATGCAGATTGCAAAACCTGGCCACACTAACACGATCTTCCTCATCAGGCTCAACGCTACACACGGCCACGCGACACAAAACAACGATGACAATAACAAAACAGCATCATCAGCACCAGCACCAGTACAGTAGTAGTAGTAGTAGTAGTAAAAGTAGTAGTAGGAGGCAATATTTCTGTACCAGCGGCAAAAATATCACCACCACCACAACGGCAACATCAGTAACGACCACAATAACAACAATAATAATAATAATAATAATAATAATAATAATAATAATAACAAAAATGACAGCAAGAAAACCGTTTCACCGCATGGAGGGGCGCCCTACATTCGCCTCCCCTACCTGCCGTCCGGAGGCGTGGCAGACAAGTTGGTTCTCGCTACAACACACTCTGAATTAAGGCTTTTCAAATACAAAGCAAATATGCAAATATATTTGGTCAAAACTGAAATACTTATATTTTGTTTCCTAGGTTACATTTTCATGATTTACTATATTAATTTTGCTCGTGTGTGTGTGTGTGTGTGTGTGTGTGTGTGTGTGTGTGTGTGTGTGTGTGTGTGTGTGTGTGTGTGTGTGTGTGTGTGTGTGTGTGTGTGTGTGTGTGTGTGTGTGTGTGTGTGTGTGTTTTCATAAAAACATTCCATTCTAACATCCCAACAGAGCCTCCTCCCCTCTCCCTAAAGAGTAACAAAAAAAAAAAAAAATCGTGTCTATATCTATCGCCCCGTAACAGTCTCCCATTAAATTCTCTCTCTCTCCTCCCTCCATCGCATTGTTCTTTGTTTCAGCCGTCGCCCCTCTTGCTCCCCACGTCACTTCAGCAGATCCTAACACAACGTCCGCCGTCGCCTGGAGTACGTAAGTGTGAGTTCGTTTATTTAGTAAGGCTTTTTGGACCTTCAGGTGTAAAGGCCAGGTTGTCGCAGGTTATCGGGGACTACTTCACCTGTCAGGAGAGAAGGTTCTTGCTTCATCCGAGACAATTTTTTTTCTTTTTTATTATACTCTGTAATTTTTTTTCTCTTTATAAAAGTGGTGAGACTGCGCAAAGTTTGGTGGGATTTTGTTTTTTACTTTAGTTCATGATGTGGATGCATTGGAAGCAATGCATTCATTTTGTTTTATATGCATTTGTCAAAACATCTCGCATTCAGTGCACGGCTGTGGAGGGAAATATTATCCACTTCTGTTTGTCTAAAAAAAATAAATAAATAAAAATAAAAAAACACCAACAAATACATGTAAGCTCTGAACCAACGCATGCTTGTCTGCACACCGATCAGTAATTGGCAATTCAGCATACATCAATTTAAGAATTCTTTTCTTCTTTCACTGAATACAGCAAAGCCAATACACGAACACCACTACGCCATACTGAGACGAACAAACGGTTGTCATAGAAACGAGGACACCGACTGGGAATGGAACAATAAAGTTCTTACCATAACCAAGATTCCAGAATCAGATCAGTTCCATACAAGACTTTTTATTTCTTTCAAACAACCAAAGAGTATTGAGAGAGAGTTTACCGGCCGCATATTCTTACTGATGGTAGACCTTTGTTTTTTTTTTTTTTTTTTTCCATTAGGGCCAAAAAATTTTCAATGCTTAAAATCGCTGATAAAAATTGCTTCGGTACAGTACTCAGGTATCTGTACTTCGTCACTGTACAACACTGTCCGTGGGCGGGAGCACATGTGTCCGCGAGCGCTTCTTCTCCCACCATCCCTAACTCTAGGAAGCGATGCTAGCTGCATACAAAGGTGGCAATTGACCTCCCAGTGGTGACGTGAGGTTCGCCTCTGTCTCTCCCTTGAGGCGTGCGAGGCTACAAAACACCTTACTGAGGCAAGACGGCATAAAAACTGGAGGAACACAAATACATTTCAGGTTGCTGCCCAAACCCACCATGTGTAGCGGGACGTCTGGACCAAACATGAAAGGGAAGAAGGGAAATAAAGGAGCGGCGTGAAAGGCTCGGAGTCACTGGGATGGGATGGCAGGCAGGAAGAAGTGAAGGAAACAGACAGCACCGGTACCAAAGGAAAATGGAAAGAAAAAAAAAATCCGTCACTTCTCTCTCTCTCTCTCTCTCTCTCTCTCTCTCTCTCTCTCTCTCTCTCTCTCTCTCTCTCTCTCTCTCTCTCTCTCTCTCTCTCTCTCTCTCTCTCTCTCCTATGCTACTTCCACAAGCGACTCAGCTTCGGGTAAGCAAACACTAAATTACGCATTCATCCAAATATTCATGGATGACTGAAATATTTACCAAGACAAAATCGAAGAGGAATGAGTTTCTTTTCAGTTTTTGAGTCTGCAGCAAGTATGTCACAAAGTCTTATTGATACCTAACAAGCCAGCACTCCTTCACTACTTTAAAAATATATAACAAACTTTTGCATCTCAGAGTAAAGGAGTCACAAAATATTACTCAAACTGTTTTACACACAAATTTCCAAGACTTATACTACGTTGAAGTTGTTTATGAATTACTTATGACAGTGTGTATGAGTGGAATCTATTTTTACTGATTCTTAAATATGAACCAACCTTCTGAATCATAAATGCATAATTCAAGGGCCCTCCATCCAAACATATCATCACATTTTCTCTGATTCATTCCCATTCCAAAATGAGACGGTAAGGGGAATATGCAATACGGCTGACCGGAAAGGAATTGACGTTTCATTTCAGTCACATTCATATTCTTTTATTTTTTACAATACGCGCGTTCTAAAAGGGAATATTTTTTTTTTCTCCCTGCGATCCCGACTTTGCTATAAAAAGCTACACACGTTATCTAGTTGATTTCAACCTGAACAAGAACTGAACTGGAGAGACATGCGACTTAAAACTTGAAGAACTGTTTTAGCATAAGCTCAACAGAAAAGGAATGGTCACGGAGTCTGAATACTCCCCAAGGTTTGATAAAATTTACAAATACGTAAGCAAATTAGGAAAAATTTTATTTTTTTTTTATTCATATAACTAGTTATGAGGATTAACTTAAAACATTTATTTTTTTTTTCAGATTTGTGTTCAACTGAAAAGCAATAACCACACCTCCAATGCGAGAAAAATCGTTACTGTGCCTAAAACAATATTCTCACCTCCGTTACATTTAGGCCTACGGAGAGAGACAAAAGCGAACAACTATTTTATAAGCTTTAATAAGAAATAAGTAACACTACTGAGCCAAAAGTAAAAGGAATTTTCCGAAAGTTTTGTTGTTTCCTTCCGTTTGATTTTTTACCTGCGAGAATCCGAGACCAACTGATTTTTCCTTCACAGTAATGGGAAGTTGGTTTTTGGCCGCGACTTTGAACTGCCTCTTAATTTCCTTCTGTTGTGTATACGCAAGATTGTTCGGACTGCTTAGTCTCTCTCTCTCTCTCTCTCTCTCTCTCTCTCTCTCTCTCTTGTATAGGTTTCCCATGTTTTCACCTTGCAAGAGAGATAACAGGAAGTATAAATAGATAGATGGATGGATAGACAGACAGATATATACTGTAGATAAATATGGAAATAACCTTATCTTTATTGTACAGTGAACCCAACGAAAAAAAAAAAAACTATACAAAATAGAAATATGATCTTTGATAATCTTCCATTCATTTATTTTCATCACTATTGATGCAAACTGTTTTGACTGACGATTACAAATGACAATGGAAAATGTGTATCATACCTTATCTTCTTTTAACGGCACACATCCTCAATCACTCACGACAGAAAGCACTGAACAATAAATAACCGATACAGAAAACAATGCAGGGAAGCAGGATAAGGTCGGTGTTTAGTTCTGTTGGTAGGTCTGTGCAAATAATAATGGTGAACGTGTTATTAATTGGAAGTGCAGCCAATTACTGGTGCTAACAAAAGCATCTGCTGTTTATCTCTACACAAAAAAAAAAAATCATTATAAAGCTTTCGCATCGGCTCTTAGCATGTAATCACACAATTCTGACAATGTCGGTTCTCCGCTTTACTATTCATGACAATGTTGCAAATATTTTCATACCAAAAAAAATGCTCTTGATATATGATCGAGCACAGGAGCAAACACCAATGACTGAGTTTTAATGATGTGATGCACCACCACCGACAACATGATGTTTTCAGTCTAACACTTCACCCTTTTCAAAACACGAATGCAAAGCGTACTACATTTGCACCACTGCTAATAATGTATATTGTAACTAAATACGTAGTTTGATTATAAAAGATCCACTACATAAATACGACGTGTGTGTGTGTGTGTGTGTGTGTGTGTGTGTGTGTGTGTGTGTGTGTGTGTGTGTGTGTGTGTGTGTGTGTGTGTGTGTGTGTGTGTGTGTGTGTGTGTGTGTGTGTGTGTGTGTGTGTACTACTACTACTGCTGCTGCTGCTGTTGCTGCTATTAATTACTACTAATACCACCAACACCAACAACAACAATAATAATAATAATGATAATAATAATAACAACAACAATAATGCAAATAACAAGTAATAATAAATAATAACACTAGAATCTTGGGCCGAACATTAGTACGAAAGTAATAAGAGGTTGGCGCAGCTGCTGACAAACGCTAAGCATAGATCTGCGCTTGGCAAAATGTTAATACAAGAGCAATCTTCACCAACAGAAAACACTTGCAATAAATCCCATTCCCAAGAGCAAACAGTAACAAAAGCACTGGAGAGGTCATAGCACTAATCGCCAAATGAATGACAAGGATTTCAATAATTAACATTACATCACAAAGTACAGGTTGTAATATCCTCAAAAAATAATGCCGGTTGGAATAACAGAGCGAATGTTAAGCACAGGACATGTAGTGCAATTCCTGTCACTGATGATGCGAAATGTGTAAAAATGCATAATCCTCATTAGTTAGCTAGTCGCAAAAACAGGAGTCTCTCATTCCCAGTTGAAACCAAATACATGAAACACTGCATGATTCATGGTAGTTTGAAAACGTGTTTTGGCAACACGCTGTACAAATAACAGAGCTGCACTAACCTGCCGCCACTGCGGTGCATTACCATACAGGTGCGGCGAGGTAATATTGCTCGGGCACCTGTAATTTGCAAGAAGGTATTTAAGAAAATTTCTGCTTTTGGGATATTATTGCCTTTCTGTCCAAGAAGTAATTATTTTGTCCGTAAGTAAACACAGCACAATGAGAATGAATCACATTAAAAAAAAAAAAAAAAAATTATATATATATATATATATATATATATATATATATATATATATATATATATATATATATATATATATATATATATATATATATATATATATATATATATATATATATATAATGGAACACTCTCTCTCTCTCTCTCTCTCTCTCTCTCTCTCTCTCTCTCTCTCTCTCTCTCTCTCTCTCTCTCTCTCTCTCTCTCTCTCGGGTGCGACATTGCAGGTTGGAAAACACTTAAAAATAAATGTTAATGTTATTTATCTACATATTCTTAGTGTGTGTGTGTATGTGTGTGTGTTTTATTTTATATATATATATATATATATATATATATATATATATATATATATATATATATATATATATATATATATATATATATATATATATATATATATATATATATATATATATATATATATATATATATATATATATATTCTATTGAGTGATTTTGCAAGGAAAGTCAATATTATTTGTACATTTTGTTTTCCGCATCTATAATCTTACTTAGCCAAGGGATTATTTTGCCATTCGAACATCGCTAAAAAACAAACTCGAAGATCAAGATATGAGGGGAAGGGCGAGAGGAAATAGAATGAAAGGGAACGCGGAGAAAAGAAGCAGGGAGAGAGGGGAAAAGGAGTGAAGAAATAACGGGAAGAGGAGAAAGAGGGAAGTAAGAACGAGGAAGGATGGCCGAGAACGATCCACGTTAAAGAGGAGACAATTTAGTGTTTCCTTCCGTGTTGTTAAGGCAGTTTCCCGGCGTGAGGCATGCAGGGCGGGGGCAAGGGGGGAGGGGTGGTCACGAAAGGAGGGAAGGGAGGGGGGGGAGGTGATGGAGAATCCCTCCCTTCTTCTCCCCACAGTGGCCGCCTCGCTTCCATCCATCACAGCGGTACACCAAGGGAGGTAAACACAGCAATTTGTATCCCTCGCTCTACCTTGTTATAACCTGGGAGCAACGCCACCAGCACCGCCTCCTTCCTTGCCCACCTCAACCTTCCTTTCTCCTCCTCATTCTCCTATCCCATCCCATTCCCCTCCAGTTTCCGTCCTCATACCTCCGCCCTTCCTCCTTGTCCTCATTTTCCGTCACTGTCCCTCCTTCCTCTTCCTCCTCTTCCTTGCAGTCCTCTGTCTCCACCTCCTCTTATAAGCATCCTGGTTCTCCTTCCCTCTTAGTTTTGGTTGTGTTCCTCCATCTTCGCCCCTCAATCCTCCGCACTCTTCTCTCTCTACTTCAGTTAATTTTCTCTGCTCCTCTTGATCACCATCGGTACACAAGAAATGGACTCTATCAAACCCTGGATTTCTACCTTATTACATCACCTCTTACTCTGAATATTAATGTGCGCGTTTGCTCCCGGAATATATGTTTTCCTTGGTGTATTATGGTACTCTGTTCCTTTCGTCATCATCCATTAGTACTTGTAGTACTTCCCTCTACTGCTATTACTAATCATCATCATCATCATCATAATTGCTGTTGTCGTTGTTGCTACTGTTGTTGTAATTATAATTTTTAATCATGAACACTATTATCATCATTACTGTCATAATCATTACCAGCCACAACAATTACCACCGCAATAACAACACCACACAGGGTAGACTGTGGTGGAGCACTAAATGTATTAACCCAGTAAATTTTGGCGCATGGGAGCCACCCGGACTGCTCGCTGTTGCTGCTGCTGCTGCAAATTTTCCCACATTACTGAATGGCTTCATATTATCTTCATGTTAAGCCATTAGGCGTGGCTCCCACTAAGAGGCTTTGTATCCACAACAGCACGTCAGGCAGCGGTGGCTTCATACACGTCCCCTTGCCCTCATAAACAAATCATCAGGCCACGCCAACACGGACGCCAAAGCGAGCGTTGCTTCCCCACAAACCAATATAAACAGAGACATAACTGCGTACAAATTAATGAACAAATACGGAAATGAAAAATAAACGATAAGTAAATCAATAATGAACACACAGTAATTAAGCAAGTAAACAAAACACGCGTACAGTCCAGCCAAATAAATGAATGTAAATATGCCACAATTAACATTCCAGCCAGAGCGATGCCCTTTGAGGAACACAGAAACATCCCCGCTTGCTTAGGCCTAGTGGTGATAGCGCTTGATCAGACCAGCGATTAATTTACCCATTAAACAACGAAGCCTAATTAATGACCTTCACGTAGGGGAGGGGCAAAGGGTGAGGGTGGAGAGAAGGGAGGAACACATGCCCGAAGACCCACCTGTCCTCCCTCAACCCCTCGTTACCCACCCACTCAAACCATCAACCTAGCCACCCACCCATCCATCTATCCACTCCCTACCTATTAAACCATACGTTCTGACCTTCCTCTACCATCTACCCCCTACTAGTCCCACTTTTTCACTCCTTACAGCTCTTAAAACCCACTCTACCACTCGTAACACCCCTGTACCTTCTCATCAACCTCCACACTCGCTCTCTGCCTCCTTGACCCAACCCTCTGACCAGCCAGCAGCGAAGCCATGTACCCGTCTGCCGGAAACAGTTCAGGAAGCAGATGTTACACCCTCCTTCGGCGCGTCAACAACACGCAGACGACGACAAGAGGCAGCAGACGCCCCTCGGCCCTAAGTCCTGAGCCGCTGTCACCTCCCACCAGTAAACACAAGCCACGGACAAAGACAAAGCAGTTTCAGCCAAAGAAGTGAGAGCGATGGAGGTAGGGAGGGAGAGAGGGAGCAAGGGAGGTGGAAAGGGTCAAAGAGTGTGTGGTGGCGAAGCTGGTTTTGGTGTTGGTAATGGTATAATAGTGGTGCTTCTGGTTATTATGGTAATTACAGATGTGGCTGTGGTGAGAGTAGTTGTATTAGTAGTAGCAGTGGTGGTGGTGGTGTGGTGGTGGTGGTGGTGGTCAAAGGAGGTAGAAACATGAATGACGCCTCTGTATTTACCACGGAAAACTAAGATGGAGGATATCGACGAATGAGAGACAGAGACAGAGAGAGAGAGAGAGAGAAAGAGAGAGAGAGAGAGAGAGAGAGAGAGAGAGAGAGAGAGAGAGAGAGAGACATACAGTACCTTAAAAAATAAAAATAACTATTTCAACAATCATAACTTCAAAGAGATACAAACAATAAGAAAACCACAGTACGGAAAAACAAACAAACAAACTGAATACAAGAGAAATAAAGGAGAATGAATATTAATGAGAAAGGATAAAAAGAACATCGTATGTAATTAGATCAAGAAACCAAATGAAATCGAACAGTATAAGGCAACAAAGGGTTATACGAGCGAAGAAGAAAGAGGAAGATGACAACACACGACACACGGAGGTGAGTCAGTTAAAGGGGATGTTGAGCAAGAGGAGCCAAGGAATACAGGTAAGGGAGGAGGTGCGGGGAGCGGGAGAAGAAGGGTGTAGGGCAAGGGTGAAGGAGGGAAGAAGGGGCGCAAGGGAAGGGAAGGGAGGAAGGAGCTGGGTTGCCGGCCATCCGATACCCGAGCTGAATGGTGGTTGGGTCATATGATCGCAGGAAAGAGAGGGTTTAATGGTTACACGGCGTGACGAGGAGAACCCTAATGTGTGCCCTGTCAAGTTCAAGCTCGCCCTCGTCTCTATTGTCATCATCATCACCATCACCATCGCTTCTCCGTTTCAATATCCACGTTATCTTCACAGGTGTATAGGAAGGTCGCTGGTATTTTTCTTGGTATTATTCTTATATTTCTTTTCTAGTTTTACCAAGTTAAGAGGGCTCTCATAATTTTTCCTTCTCTTTCTTGATATTTTTTTTTCTGTATTCACAAACTTGCTATTCATGTTATCGGTGAACCCGAACCTACCTTACTCTTTCCAATATGAGACGCAGTTTTATAGTTTCTTCCTTTTTTCCCGGTCATTTCATATCACTATCCACCACCACCACCACCACTACCACCACCTGCTCCTCCTCCACGAACGTTCCAGCGCCCCGCACCTCGTGTTCGTTATGTCTCGGTGACGTGGCGTGACAACTTTCTTTGGTGAAAACAATCTCTTATCAACCACTATGTCATTATCCACCTGTATTGCCTCCTTGTGTGTTCTCCCACAAGTAATTCTATTTCCGTGTTTCCCTTTACTCTCTCTCTCTCTCTCTCTCTCTCTCTCTCTCTCTCTCTCTCTCTCTCTCTCTCTCTCTCTCTCTCTCTCTCATTGATAAAACACATACACACACACACGCTAACACAAACACTACGCTGACTTGGACACAAAACATGAACCACATAAAGTT
The DNA here is from genome assembly GCF_035594125.1 of Scylla paramamosain. Taxonomy (NCBI): domain Eukaryota; kingdom Metazoa; phylum Arthropoda; class Malacostraca; order Decapoda; family Portunidae; genus Scylla; species Scylla paramamosain. The sequence goes on from NC_087174.1 coordinate 2,031,981, forward strand.
AAATAAAAACATCCCACAGACACAGGGAAAAAAAAAAAAAAAAAAAAAGGGAACCATGACTTTACCTGCCTTATCTCGGCCGCTTCCCCCGCTGTCCGGCACTCCACTACACCATAGCGATACGTGTCCGAATATTGCGCGGAAAAAAGAAAGAGAAACACTTTAGGTCAGAAGACTAGGAGAGAAAAGACAGAAGGGACAGGGAAGAGACGGGTTTGTGTTGACAGGTCGCGACAATCACAGTGGTATCTCTCTCTCTCAGCATGGATTTGATATTTAAGAGAAAGGATGTTTATTTAAGCAGTGTACATGTGTCTCTCTCTCTCTCTCTCTCTCTCTCTCTCTCTCTCTCTCTCTCTCTCTCTCTCTCTCTCTCTCTCTCTCTCTCTCTCTCTCTCAGCGGGAGATAATCCTTCACTTGGCAGATACGAAATAAAAGCATATAGCAAACTATTACCTCCAAACTCAATAATTCTCACCAGATTTAACATACGAGTGGGAATCAGTTATTTACTCGCCCTCACAAACAACATAAATTACTCAGTCAGTTCGGCGTGATAAATTTCCAGGTAACCAGCAATACGAGGCAATGACGATTAATCCCCGCAAGCAGTTACCATTCTCTACGGCACGTCCAATCTTCACCATTTCCCTCCCGTCTGCAGATTCACCATTAGTCTCCACGCGCCATCTCCCCGCCATCAACACAACCTTCCCCATTGTCTTGGCAACAATAACCACCACGCCAACACGCCGCCATAGCAAAGCACTCCGTCGTCTCCGTCATTAATACCGAGACTCCAATTACAAGCCACGAACACAGATCGCCGTGGCAACACAACAACGTGCCATCACACTCCACCACCCACACACACATACATACACACGCACATACACATAAAGACGCCTTCTCTAATTTTAATTGCTTACACACAAGATGAGCTCACTGCTTTCCCGTCCTCGCCGCCACTCAGCACGCAGAGGCTTACCTGCGGCAGATGGATGAAGCGTCGTGCTGATACAGGAAAATTAATCATATTGTGTTAAAGTTAAGTCTCTCTCTCTGGCACAGCGTGGGCTTGTGTTCAGATTTACTGCTATGATTACCACCACCACTACTACTACTACTACTACTACTACTATTGCTGCTGCTACTACTACTACTACTGCTGTTACTACTGCAATTATGATCATAGTGAATATAGTGCAATATTTGCTGCTTATTTAGTCTGCCTGTCTGTCCCTTTGTCTCTATAAATCTGTCTGTCTGTCTGTCACTACTACTACTACTACTACTACTACTACTACTACTACTACTACTACTATTATTAATCCTGCTGCTGCTGCATCTACTATTAACATTTTCTTTTTCCAACGACGTTCATTAACCAACGCCGATATTTTTCCATCAATCGCAGTTTTTCTCTTAGAATTTTATATATTCAATCATGTGTTTACTCTTTCAATTTCTTTCGCAGATACAAAAGTGATGCAATTAGTGATATCAGCAAAATATCCAAAATGTTAAGCCGTAAATATATATTTTTCAACGGCATTTTTACATAACAGTATATCGCCACACGATACACACAGAGAGAGAGAGAGAGAGAGAGAGAGAGAGAGAGAGAGAGAGAGAGAGAGAGAGAGAGAGAGAGAGAGAGAGAGAGAGAGAGAGAGAGAGAGAGAGAGAGAGAGAGAGAGAGAGAGAGAGAGAATAAAACTACTCGTACCTCCAACAGATTCTTAAATGTCGATCAGTGTGTAGGAAGAGCAAGTAGTGGTACTTCTCTTTTCCATCACTGTTTTTAAGGTCATCCGGCCGCCCCGCTGCATAAACCACACTGAATTCAACCCAAAAATAAGAAAAGAGAGAAGTTACGAGGATTTGAAACTAAATTATGCACGTGGGTTACTGAACAAACTTGACCAGGAGTGAAAAATGCGCCGATGGAGAGAGAGAGAGAGAGAGAGAGAGAGAGAGAGAGAGAGAGAGAGAGAGAGAGAGAGAGAGAGAGAGAGAGAGAGAGAGAGAGAGAGAGAGAGAGAGAGAGAGAGAGAGAGAGAGAGAGAGAGAGAGAGAGAGAGAGAGAGAGAGAGAGAGAGAGAGAAACGAAACGGTATAACTATTAGTGAAATGTAACAATTCCTATATTGAGACAGTAACCACAATCATTCTGAGATGCAAGAGAAAGCCTGAGCCAACAGTCCGACGGGGAGGCGCAAGGATGGAGATGCAATGTGTCGGTGGCTCTCATATTCAGCCGCGCAACACGATCGACAACATGACAAGCCGGGAAACTAGTACGCCATCACCAACACCACGAGGGACGCTAGACAAAGTGCGCGAAGGGAGTACTATGCATTCATTCAACGTTTTTCTCTTTTCTTTTACTTTTTTTTTCACTAAGGTTTCTGTCGGTTAGTCTATTTTTATGTTTTTTTTTATTCTTTTCTTTCTGTGCACGTTGTTTTCTTGGTCTTATATTCTTCCGCGTGCTTTTCTCTCCTTTTTCATCATCTTCTTCTTCTTCTTGCCTTCCTTCTATTTTTTTTCCTTTTATTATGTTCTTTTTCTTCTTTCTTTCTTTCTTCTTCTTATTCCTCGACCCCTTAAACTTTTTCGTTTTTTTTTTTCCTCATTTTCTTCCCCTCCTTCTTGCACACTTTCTTTTCTTCTTCTTCTTCTTTTCTTCTTTTTTCCTCGTCTTTTTCCTCTCTTTATTGCACTTTTCTTCTTTTACTTTTTCTCCTTTAATTTCATCTTCCCCTCTTTCTTTCACATTTCTTCTTCCTTTTTCTTGTTTTTCTCTTTAGTCGTCTCCTCCTCCTCTTCCTCTTCCTGCTGCTTCTCCTCCTTTCGCAACTTCGCTAATGACAGACATCGGCGTGATACACGAGTCCTGTGGCGCCGTTCCTGTCTATTGCATCTTCTTCCCGCCCTTTCTATACAACTGTTTCAAATCCATGTATTCATTTTATTCTTTCTTCTTCTTCTCGGTATTCTTTCCTTCCTTCTTTCTTTCCAATGCATCCACGACCCCAAAACTTTACGAAAATGCAAAGTTGATGAATATAATATGAGTACGATTGACACTAGAAAAGAAAAACAAAAGAATGTGTTTGAATTTGTTCCATTTTTCTCTCTCTTATTTTCTTACTAAGCAGTAATACGCGTTTGATTGTATCTGTGGATTGTGGAGTGAATGCCAGAGAGAGAGAGAGAGAGAGAGAGAGAGAGAGAGAGAGAGAGAGAGAGAGAGAGAGAGAGAGAGAGAGAGAGAGAGAGAGAGAGAGAGAGAGAGAGAGAGAGAGAGAGAGAGAGAGAGAGAGAGAGAGAGAGAGAGAGAGAATAAAATGGCTGACTGAAAATAACAATATATATGACGTCTGAAAATACTTAATTTTTTCATCGTTCTATGGTATGTAAGTAAAAAGTTTCTTTGATATTGTGACTTCCGCGTTGGCTTGTGTCCGGAGCGTGGTGGGCAGCAGAGGCGTCACGTGGCCAAGAATCTAGGCCATCGCTATAAAAAATTACTGCATCTGGCCGCCGCGATAAGAAAATTTAATGGCCTTAGCCGCATACGCCTTGATATGAAAATATGCATAAACTACAGCCACTGTTACTACGGCTGCTACTACTGCTACTACTACTACGACTACTATTTCTACTACTACCACCACTGCTGCTACTACTATTACTGTTACCACTGCTGCTGCTGCTACAACGACAACACTACTACTACTACTACTACTACTACTACTACTACTAATAATAATAATAATAATGATAACAATAATGATAATCTGTGTAATCAGCCAGGTGATGCGCCATGCGTAACTAATCCTACACTGAGCGAGGGGAGGATGGCGTGAGGCTGGAGACCCAACAAGTGCCTGCCAGTAAATATCAGGTGATCATATAGGCAAGCACAGGAGGAAGAGGAACCTGCCTAGCCCTGGTTGAGCTTCGCCTTATATCCTGTCTTTATCCTTTCCTTCTTTGGCCATTCATACTTTTTTTCATGCACGGTATTATCTGTTATTTGTTCTTGTATCGATTGTGATGATTTTTCTTATTTTCCTCTTTTTCTGTCTATTTCTGTTCTTGGTACCACTAGCACCACTACTCCTAACACTGTCCATGTTATTAATTTACTACTACCACTATTACTACCACTACTACTATTACTACTACTACTACTATTTTTACCACCACCACTACCACCCGACCACCACTACTACTACAACTACTAATACTACATATTACACACTTGTTACTTCTATAACCACCAATATCAACACCACCCGTTCTCATTTTCTCTCTATCTGTTCTCATTTATCCTTCCTCCTTTCCCCCTCTTCCCCATCCTGCCCCTCCTTCACCACCACCTTCTGTCGTTCTCTCCCTCCTTCGTCACAACCTTAATACTTCCTTGGAGTCAGGACGTTGCTCAATATCCCCTCTTTATCCTGCCCTCCTGCACCTCGTCACCCTTCTCCTCTTCCTCCCACGCATCTTACAGGGACAAAGCCAGGAGGAAAGGATATCTAGCAGGCCGACGGAAGGAAGGAAGCCCTGCAGAGATGAGGTGTGAGAGAGAGAGAGAGAGAGAGAGAGAGAGAGAGAGAGAGAGAGAGAGAGAGAGAGAGAGAGAGAGAGAGAGAGAGAGAGAGAGAGAGAGAGAGAGAGAGAGAGAGAGAGAGAGAGAGATATTAGAGTTAAGAGTAATGAAAGATAAGCATAAATAGGAGGCTCACTTCTATTATCTCACCTGTTGCTGCCATGCATTGATCAGGAGACACGGTGAGGTGATCAACTAATGACGAGACAAGGTGAGGTGCAGCGCCGGGCCTCACGTGTGAAGCTGCAGCGAGGTTGTCAGGTGAGACGCGGAGGGATGAAATATTGATCGGATAACTGATAGGAGAGTGAGAAAGAGAGAACAGGGAGAGGGAGTGGGAGAGGGAGAGATCGGGGTCAATTGATCCCAGACATACACGTGTGCGGAACACAAAACGTTCCTGTATTAAAGTTTTATTTGTTCTAAGAATATCGCCAGTGTTTTAAATTTCTGCTGTACTGATGTTAGTGTGTTGAATTAAAGACAGAAGCTTCTAGGAAGAAAACTATCTTTGATGTGGTTCATTATCACTAGAGAGAAAAAAATGCTAACTAATGAAGCAAGAAACGTTCACATTTAAGTACATGGAGCACAAAGGCTTTATACGATGGTAAAAAATCTGATCTATTTTAAGATAACTAGAAAACACACTTCTCATTAATGTACAGAGTGTTTACGTTACAAATATCAAGGCATTCTCACACGACTTCGCACTCACGAAAATCATAATGAAAATGTTCCAAAGCGCGGGCGAGGTGCAGTGTGGGAGCCGAGGCTGGGCGGCGGGTGGAGCGGAGTCAATATTGCAAGACGAGCAGAAGGTTACCAATAACCAAGAGCACTACCATAGCAAGCGAGTCCCCACGATTACAGGAGAAAGATCTTACGAGTATATTCTCCCCTTTCCTTCCCATTCCCTCTCTCTCTCTCTCTCTCTCTCTCTCTCTCTCTCTCTCTCTCTCTCTCTCTCTCTCTGCCCTACATTGCTGTCTCTCTCATCGGGCTGACAACTGAATATTGAACCTAGCATGAACTTCATAATTGTCAGCTTCATGTCCTACAGTTTCCTCTTCAAATACTTTTGCATCTGAAATATAAGTCCATTTCGTATCACATTTCCAACTAAATTTCAGACACATTTTCTTTGACAACAATAACAAAAAGTTTTGCTTGAATGAAATCTGGAGACATTCACCCTGAGTTTCCCTTCCCTCGCGCTCGCCCGGCGCCCTTCCACGCTAACTGTCTGTCTTCATGCTCAGCTCGATAACAGTGACAGTGTTTACCTCTAGCAGGGGAGTGAGTGTTCGACTGTTATTGTACCTTCCTCTGTTGTGTGTGTGTGTGTGTGTGTGTGTGTGTGTGTGTGTGTGTGTGTGTGTGTGTGTGTGTGTGTGTGTGTGTGTGTGTGTGTGTGTGTGTGTGTGTGTGTGTGTGTGTGTGTGTGCACGCGCGTGTGTCGCGTCTCCCCATCAGGTAGAAGCGTGTCCCACACACCTCACATCACAGATTGTTGGTCCGCCGTCACGAACAGGCGGAGGCTCAACTTTTTTGGTGCCTCGCGAAAATCCACCGCCACTGACTAACAGACGGCTGTGTCTGAAACTTTCGGACAGATTTTTGTCATTATTTTTTGTGGAATTTTCCTTTCCTCAATATCCCAGTAATTTACTTGTATTCCTCCATTTTCCATTATAGTGCTTGTCATTTGCATACGTTTTTGTAATAATCTTTCCTCTCCTAAACTATTCTATTTTCAGTTGGTAAAAAAAAAAACGTTTTTTATATGTATTTAGAGCGTCGCTTTCCATTCTCGACGAGTCCATCCATCTCTGTGTGTATTCCCAGTCCCTCTTCTCCATCCCTGTCGGTCGATTGAAAGTCTGGAAAGATGGATATTTTTGATCCATTACAGATATGCAAAATTCAGCTGCTGTGTAAGCCACTTGCAATCAATACCGGTGGTGACGGCTGCAGTGTTCCCTCCTCGTCGACTGTCTTTTGTTCCTGTTCACATGGAGCACCCAGCACGACGTGATGCCGGAACAGTACGATTTGAATGCAATTCTGGACGCGTCAATCGTACCATCTTTTTTCATATTGATGTTCATAAAAGTCCTACAACAAATATGGCTTACACGCTTGGTTCTCATTGAGCCTCTGAATTTGTTTTTAGTACATACGCTCCTTGCCACAAACCTGCAAATGACAGTTCTACAAAGGTCAGAGAACTAATCTTAGATATACATAAAAGTGAAGGACTTTTCTTAACGACCGATGTGTAAGCAGCTTATACAACGCCACAGGAATTAAGAAGACGCAAGGAACTAATTAAACAAACCACACGACAGGAGAAGTGTTACAAAATGAACTCTAGGAATACAAGAGTCGCGTTGGAAGAGTAAAGATCACACCACTGTCAGGATATTGAGACGCAACCATCTAGACGCACGACTCAGGAACAGACAGAAAGGCAGGAAAAAAAAAAATGAAAGAAAAAAACAAGAGAGGCAAAGTCCATACAAGTTGAACAATGTGTGAAGAAAACGTGAGAAATAGCGGGGAGAAGCTGAGGACATTAATCTTGTGCCAGAGCTAAAGAGAAGGCAAGGAGGAGGAGGAGGAGGAGGAGGAGGAGGAAGAGGAGGAGGAGGAGGAGGAGAAAAACACGAGGGTATGAAAAGCCTGAGACAAGTATGAGAGTGCAAGTGGTTAAAAACAAAAACAGGTACGATTCGCACCTGGAAAAATAATGAGGAGGAGGGGGAACGAAACAGAACAAAGACAGGACTAGCAGGATGAGGAACACAGGTGATCACGACTTGAGGCGGGAATCTTTCACACACCCACACAGACACACACACAACAGGGCCATTAATTCCTCTTTGTCACCGTAACAACACTCCCACACATCCACAATGCCACACACACACACACACACACACACACACACACGGCTAAGGATCAAGATATTCTAAAATAGCACTCTTCTATTTTAAGGACACACACTCCAGCCTTCCCTTCATCTCACGCCGCGGCCCAAAACGCTCACTTTGTCGCCCCTGTCCCGCCCACTGATGTCCCTTCTGTCCCATCACCTCCACAACCATATTGCCCCGCGCCTTCCTCCCGCCCTGCCCCGCCCCGCCTCGCCCGCCCATCACCTGCCCTCACTCAGCCGCGTTCCGCCCACAGCGCCACTCTTAATCAGTTTATGGGTTAGCTTGGTGCACTATCATGACGCAATAATTAGGTTTCTGGCGACTCAAAAATGTTTCCCAACCAAAGTATAGATAATTTTTCATTCATTTTGTAGGAGAGGTTTATTTAGAAAAGACAGCGGTTTCCTCTGAGATTACAAATTTTTCTCTTAAATATTTTTCTCTAAATATTCGTACTTTCCATTTCTCAACACAGAGGCGACTTTACACTGGTTCCGATTCCTCCTCCCGCCTTCCTCATCCCTGTGCTTCTCAAGGATTTGATTCCTGATGTTGCGGTAAGTTTTCTCAAGCATTAGCAGTCGTGCGGGAGGATCCTGTAGAGAGTGGTGTGTGGGTGCGTGGGTGCGTAAGAGCAGAAGCGATCGAGGGTGTGAGGGAAATGGGTGTAGGGGTGAGAGGGAACGTCAGCTGGGACTCTGCTAGACTCTCCTCACTGCCCTACTACCCTGACGCGCGCACCGATATACTCCACTACATTATCTTGCTCCGGGTAAATCCGAAGGATCGTCCTGTTTCAGTTCGTCAGTACAGATGCTGTCGATTTACTATCTATGCAAAGACATGTGATTCTAATTGCATTTTCATCCTGTTTCCATTCCAACTGCATTTTCCTCATGTTATCATTTCAATTGCATTTCCCTGCGGTTACTATTCTAACTGCAGTTTCCTCTTGTTGCGATGGTTTCTCACACACACACACACACACACACACACACACACACACACACACACACACACACACACACACACACACACACACGAGGCCCAACAGCAGCACAAAGGGATCTCATCACCTGCGAGATTTACTCACCAGTTTCAGCGTACGCGAGCGTCATTTATTTACTTTTTTTCCTTTCTCCCTCAAGGGCTCCCAGGCATCCACATTTAAAACAGATATATCTTTTTATGTTAACACGCGCGTGGCAGACCGTGACAGGCCATAAAATTGTTTCGCAGTGTGCGAGATGGTGGAGGGGCGGCGGCGGGATGGATGGCTGGGATGAGGCAGACGTGGAGGAGGCAAGGCGACGGGCGCAAATTGGATGAACGGATGGAATCGGAGGAGGGCATACGAGTGTCTCGAGCGGAAGTTCGCTGAATGTAGCGGTGCATTATTAGGAGCGAGCAGTGTGTGTTGCACGGGTGGCGTGAAACATGGTGTTAATGTGATGAATGCTAATGATGAGAATGAATATCTATCCTCGAAGTGCATTAGTTCACTCGTTAATAAACATCCGATCTCATTATCGTCGGCCTTTCGTGGTTCACTCAACAGAAGGCAGGGGCTTTTAAGACTAAGAGTACAAAATTGCCGCTGATTGGCCCAGCACTGTACACACATCACGTGGACACCGCCTCTGTATGTAAACAAGCTGGCAATGGGTCACGCCACCACGATCCACAAACTCACCGCCGCTTCATCACTCCCAACATTTGTGAAATGTAAAATATTTGTGAAATGTGAAATATTCAGTGAAGTTACTGTACCTTTTATTACAGCGGGATGAAAAAATGTTCCTCCGAGCAATACGTTCCAAAAGAACATCAATTTAGCCACAGGGGAGAAAAAATACATAATATAAAACAAAACACACGGTGACATATAACAAATGGCTCACTTTGCCCACTAGTGTTCACCACCCGCCGCATAAAAATAAACACAAAGTCATGTCAAACCTTTATATACAACTCCCACTCTGCCACATCTCCCCGGCACAGTTAGTTACGAGGGTTCATAATAATTGATATATGTCACCCCACCTGCCTTCCCCACCCGCCTTTCCGCACGCCCGCCCCAGAAGTTACAACACTGCCGGATCTTCATAACAACAACTGCCGATCTGCCACACGTCTGTCAGCTGCTCTGAGTAATTCCACACGCCGTTCTTAGACGCATTACGAGCAGTCAAGTTATTCGAACGAGGCAGGCTGTCGCGTAAAGTTCTCTTAATGTTCTAATACTTTGTTCCATCTATAGCAGTGTTGGTCCCCACCCGCCCCTGGGTTATTGGACGTACACTCATACATCGCAGGCTAATATCACCCACAAATTACCGTGACAAAAAGGACCAATTTGCCTCCTCCGGGCGTGAGTTAGTGGACTGATACAGCCGCTCCGGGTTGCCTGTTCTCGTCGGGTGGGTGTGATACTTTTTCTGGTGCCAGTAGCCCTTTCGGCGCCCGTCCGGCCGCCCGCTGCCACCCTCGTGTATTTGATCCAAAATTATTTCTCTCCGACATATCTATTGGACAGTGCACTTGGCAATAAATTTGGTGCCAGTGGCTAAAATGTTATGATCTATATATTCACTCATTCATATTTCAATTAGTCTGTCTGTCACCGCTGCGCTGGGTTCCGAATACTTCACTTTTCAGGTTGGTATTCCGTGACCCTCTACAGCTTGCTTGGTACTCTACGGAAAGAGTGCGAGGAAGAAAAATACTTTTCTTTAAAATTAAAAAATAAATAAAAATACCTAGAAATACTCTATGGCAACGCATATTCAAAATAGCTCTTTTGTGTTGTATGCATTCCAAATACGAGTACGTTGAAATAATGGGTTCCCTTTAGTATTATACTACGTACAATTTCACTAAAAATATTTCCACGCCGCCACAATCTTGTCCTCCGTCCTTGCATTTGTTTTCCGATTTTCCATTGTTATTAACAAAAATAAATGCGACCTCGCAAACTGAACCGAAAATTAGTGGAATAAACTTAGCACGAACATTGCAGGTGGGCAAAAATAAATAGGCTCGAGAGAATTTGGATACATTTTTGGACGGCGATGACCTATGGCAAGTTTTAAGCTTCCTTGTGTTAGCCAGCTTGCCAGCTTGCCTTTAGCAGTCTCCTTATTTCCTTACATTCTTATGTTGTCGCTTTATACAATGTCAAGCCATCAACTTTATATACGTACTTGATGAATTTCTTTACTTCACATTGTTCTGCTAGAAATATTGCCAATAATCAAAAGAATAAAACAAATTATATCCTTCCTAAACCTATCAAGCAGATGCAATGTGAAATAGAATCATACAGCAAGTAAAACACACGCAATACTTATACCTCCACCTTCACTCGGCTTACGTATGCATGAACTTATCCGTCTGGTGGGGCCATGTGATTACTGGTATCGGCAATAGAATAACAGAGTTCAGACACACCCCGTTATTAGGCATCCGATATTGTTTATGGATTACGACTTTTTACCTTTCTATGGTCTCTGGTTCTGTGCCTCACCGGCTGATGTTATGATTCCAGGAGAGGCCTAACTTACTCAGGGGAAAAAAAAGACGCTAATAATACCGGATTTGTAAATTAATAGGAGGAAGCAGAGGAGGAGGAGGAGGAGGAGGAGGAGGAGGAGGAGGAGGAGGAGGAGGAGGAGGAGGAGGAGGAGGAGGAGGAGGAGGAGGAGAAAAATAAGAACAAGAAATAAAACACGAAGCAATAAGATAGTAATTGGTAATAGATGAGAAGACTAAATAATTTATCATACAGGCCCAGAGAGAGAGAGAGAGAGAGAGAGAGAGAGAGAGAGAGAGAGAGAGAGAGAGAGAGAGAGAGAGAGAGAGAGAGAGAGACTCCCAAACAAACACCTACCTCTCCGCCGTGTCGTTCCCTCGGCTACTTAGGGTGCGGGAAGGTTCCTCTTCGTCTCAGTACTACGCCTCCCTGTGTGGGACTCCAATTAGGCGGTGTGTGCCAGAGGTAATGGTTAGTCCGGACTGTAATTGGTAAAGAAAGGCTGTTCCATGCCCCTTTTTGGTCTTGTTTTTGCTGATATTAATGGTAGTAGTGTAGTGGTGGTGGTGGCGGTGGTGGTGGTGGTGGTAGTGGTGGCGGCTGCGGTGGTGGTGGTGGTGGTGGTGGTGGTGGTGCTAGTGGTGGCGGTAATGTTATGTTTGTTTCAAGTGGTGAGGTGATTTACGTATTTGTGTTGTCCTTCGTGATATGTTTTGTGTGTGTGTGTGTGTGTGTGTGTGTGTGTGTGTGTGTGTGTGTGTGTGTGTGTGTGTGTGTGTGTGTGTGTGTGTGTGTGTGTGTGTGTGTGTGTGTGTGTGTGTATCTGTGATCGTGTTCGTGTTCTCAGCTGCTAGCAGTTTATTGCAGTAATTATGATTCATGCACTTCATACGCACACGTCATGAACGTAGATGGCATTCCAGTCGCCGCCGCTGAGGTGAATTTTTTATTGATATCATTCATCCATTATCAACGTAACATTCTAACAGCTCCGGGATTGCCGAGAGAAATCATTTCTTTTACCGCTTAAAAGTTCAAATACCGTTTTTTTTTTTTTTTTTGTAGCTACTAAAACAGAAATCAAAATCAGAGCACCTTTTTTTGTTGTAGCTACTAAAACAGAAATCCAAATCAGTGCACCGTTTATTAAACTCTACTTCCGAGGCACTCTTCTATCGATCGATCATTAAGAAAAGCCAACGCAAAGAAATCTAAAGCTCGTACGTGCTCGTTAATCTAAATATATTTTTATTTCTTTTCACTGGACAATCGCCTAAGGAAAACCATGAATTCCAGGCTTGCTTAACACTACAAGAGGACACATCCCTCTAAAACTCAATGAAAAATTCTAACACGCACCATATATGAAAGCCATGGGGGAACGTTCTCAGCCAGCGTTGCCTAAACCTGTCTCAAGTCAGGAATAAAAGCGGGGCCTACATGGGCCTTACATGGCTTGGGTCATAAGCAGTAGCATGACCCGCAATAACCACACCTGCCTTACATTATGAGCAGGAGCAGGACCTGGACTGGCTATACATGTCTTGGATCATGAACAGTAGCGAGGCTGTTGTACTTACTGAGAGGGAAGGACCGGATGCTGCTTCGTTGCCACACACCAAACGCTCTGCTTCGTTCCCAGCTGGTCCATACGTCTCCTGCAACACACAGGCACTTTTTGGGTACATCAGGTGCACCGAAAGTTTATCAGTAAGAAGTCACATGCACACCTGTATCGCTAACTGCCTGAAAATCCTTGGGAAAAAATCAAAGGTGTAAATATTCGCTTGGACGCCGTTCAGGGCTGTGAGAACCGAGGCGCCACCATTAGGAGTGTATTGGTGCTTAACCCACGTTTGTATGCAGAGGTGGCAAGAAATTAATAGGGAGTCTTCTGCATAATTCGCCCATTGCATACAAAAACGAAGCTCAAATTAACAGGAAAAGTGCAAGGAAACGCAACACAACACGACATAGTACAACACACACACACACACAATGTAAGGGAATGAAGAGAGTTAGTTATCAGTGGAAGGAAAAGGCAGCGACACATGAGAGGCTGTTCGTTTACCTTTGTTTCTCGTATATATTTTTCCCCCTCGGATCCACTAATACCATCTAGTATCCCTCCCAGAGAGCGGCGGCGGTAACAAGTAAAAATTCAACAGCCCCAATAGAAGGAAAAAAGGGGAAAAGTAGAGAAAGTGAAACCATAACAATTAGGAAAGGGACAACAGCATCAGGTGGAACAATGGTACGAACTATTTATTTATAAAACACCAGGAAAAAAAAAAACAGGAGAGAACTGAACAATATCGTAAAATTGGAAAGCTGAGGAAAGCAGTACCTTCGTCAACAGGCAGTAAAACAAGAAAATAAACATAACTGCAAATAGAAACAAGAGACAAAACACCCTAACTCCTGCACAAGTAAACCAGCCACCACTGAAGGAAGGCAGTGAACGCAAACAATAATTTCAAACCACACTGGAGTTTATTTTCTCCCCCCAGTAAGTTTGCTCAGCTGAATTTCGGTTCCGTATCTACTATATTTCTCATTATTAAGTTAAAGAGCACTCCACCTACTTAATTACAAACCTCTTTTAGCCATTTCCGCTACTAGGTCTGAAGTAACGCAAACTCCACTGCAGTATCTCCCTTGGGACTACCTCCTCAGTCTTTTATAGCAGACTTAATTGCTTTTGTTTTATCCGACTTTATCACAACCTAATAGCATCCTCAGCGGTGCGAAATTCCGGACCCTACGTTACAGTTTCCAGTGAGATGAAGTAGATAATCGTATCTATCATAACAGGGACATTATCTGAAAGAACAACAGACGTCTTTATACTAAGAAATGGATATCTTATTCCTTCCCTTGCGTCTGGATGTTACCATTATTAACGATGGACGTGTCCAGCGCCTCCAGCGACAGTCACTTCCATCACTGCAGCCTCTCACACTTCCCGGTGCAGCTCCGTAAGATCGATGGCCAACCGATCCTCACATTGACATCAGCCGATAAGGCGAGACAATTTGTCGACGCGTCTCGCCACCCACGCTGATAGCAACAGCCATCTTCATAGCGACACGCCACAGCATCACACGTCATTACGATGATTTTTCCTCGTGCGAGAGGGAAACGAGTAGGCTTGATGAGGGACTGAGATGAGCGTTAAAAAATGTGATATTACTTATATATGCAAATATGCGAGAGAGAGAGAGAGAGAGAGAGAGAGAGAGAGAGAGAGAGAGAGAGAGAGAGAGAGAGAGAGAGAGAGAGAGAGAGAGAGAGAGAGAGAGAGAGAGAGAGAGAGAGAGAGAGAGAGAGAGAGAGAGAGACTGTGCGTGCGTGCGTGCGTGCGTGCGTGCGTACGCATGTGCGTGCGCGTGTGTGTAATAGCAGGTTGACAGGATCTTTCGCCTTTTTTCCCTCAGTGGCATAAAACTTTCATTCTCAGGAAGGGTAGAAGTAATAATCTATTGTAAAATATTAAATATTTCCTAACAGAGTATGTCTAGAACCCATACATGCAAAACAATGTGTCCCGCCTGTGAAAATATTCCTTCGTTTTACGAGTATGTATAGAAACAGATTATTTCACAGAAAAAAAATATCCAAATTCATTAACTTTTTTGCATCAACGTTTACACAAAAAACAGAGGGGAGCACACTTCATAGGGAGAGAAAAAGCAAGGAAAACTGGGGCAGAGGCACAATGGAGGCATTTTACGGTGATTTACAACAATTACAACAAGGCGAAACAAAAGAGACACATATAGAACGGCAGCAAATAAGTCTCGTTAAAAAATCTAAAGCATTTAAGGAATGGAAGGAAACTCAGTAAAAGTGTGGAAGGCACAGAATGGAATGGAGCAGACATAATGAGTAACCATAAACCTCGTGAGCTGGAGGGGACGAGATTGGTCCCGGCAATGGAGAAGAACCGGAATGGGAGACACCTGTAAAGGAAGAGAGAGAGAGAGAGAGAGAGAGAGAGAGAGAGAGAGAGAGAGAGAGAGAGAGAGAGAGAGAGAGAGAGAGAGAGAGAGAGAGAGAGAGAGTTATAAAAAACAGACACACAGGCACACACACAGACAAAGACAGACGGATACACAAACAGAAACAGGAAGAAATAGAACCAAAAACAGGTAAAAATTGGGACAGAGACAGAGACACAAACAAATAACAATCAGACAACCAAAAATGGACAGGCCAGCAGAGAGGCATGGTTAAAACAAAGAAAATAAAATATCGCCTCAACGTTAGCAACTCTTCTCAAAGGGTATTTTAGGAGCAGAATACAACATTAGCACCGGTTCCTACTGTCTCTCAGGCACCACACGACAAATTATAGAAGACCTAGAGTAATGTGAAGATTGTGGATATCTCTTTTGTATCCCCATGACGCTGAGGGAGAGGGAGTGCTGCTAATCATAGGCGGGGTAGGAGGGGGAGGGAGGGAGGGAGGAGTTGAAAGTGGTGGGTGGGTGTGTGTGTGTGTGTGTGTGTGTGTGTGTGTGTGTGTGTGTGTGTGTGTGTGTGTGTGTGTGTGTGTGTGTGTGTGTGTGTGTGTGTGTGTGTGTGTGTGTGTGTGTGTGTGTGTGTGTGTAATCAGTATTTTCATAATTTTACCAGACATGATTTATTATATAATCGCAATATAGAGCCAAACATGGAACAAGATTTACACTGCTAATTCATTTCGCAATATGAGAGAGAGAGAGAGAGAGAGAGAGAGAGAGAGAGAGAGAGAGAGAGAGAGAGAGAGAGAGAGAGAGAGAGAGAGAGAGAGAGAGAGAGAGAGAGAGAGAGAGAGAGAGAGAGAGAGAGAGAGAGAGAGAGAGAGAGAGAGAGAGAGAGAGACAGAGAGAGAGAGAGAGAGAGAGAGAGAGAGAGAGAGAGAGAGAGAGAGAGAGAGAGAGAGAGAGAGAGAGAGAGAGAGAGAGAGAGAGAGAGAGAGAGAGAGAGAGAGAGAGAGAGAGAGAGAGAGAGAGAGAGAGAGAGAGAGAGAGAGAGAGAGAGAGAGAGAGAGAGAGAGAGAGAGAGAGAGAGAGAATCATTAGACAAAACACACACACACACACACACACACACACGAAACAAACACGGAGGCAGAAGAAAACCAAGAGACACAGAGAATTTAGTCCCCCATTAGAATTTCACAGCACGCGTTGAGAATGTTACAAAGAAATATTTTGCTGTCTTTCCCTCCCTCTCCCTCCCCCCGGCCACAACACACACAACCAATAATGCCCCTCCACGGACCCTTGTCGCGGTTCACACAGGTTTCTTACGTGTTCTTTACTGCTAACTAGAAAACGTGGTTCGTGGTGGTGGTGGTGGTGGTGGTGGTGGTGGTGGTGGCGACGCCCGGCCCATGCCCCGATGCCTCCGTGGACGTCGGCGTCGCTCGTTTTCTACAGCGGAAACAAGATGAAATTTGAATGAGGTTCACGAGCGCCTTTACGAGTGTGCTGAGTGCTGCTGTTAGCGCCACATTCGTTATTGTTTACTGTTTTGCTCGGTGATCTGTAATCCTACAATCCATAAAGTATTCTTTATAACAGCAGCTGTCAACGATTTAAACAAAATGTATCTTTCCACTGATCCAATGCTTTCACTGGAATTCATTCGAAGCAGATTTCTATAGATTTGTGCTTCAGTTTCATAACCATTGCTAACCCGATTTACAACGGCTATTTTTGAAATCTTTATTCATCCATTTTTTTCTGTACACATGCTGCAAGCGTATTTTTGAAATGCAGAAGCCATTGACGTATCAACTACAAGAGTCGTGCTTGCCTGTTATTGTGGAAATTGTCATAAATGATTCTTTATTCTGTCGCTCACACTCTAATTCATTCCACGTGTACTTTCAACTCGGCTGCGTCACGCCTCCACTTGTCACGTTACAAATTTTGTTACGCACAAACGTGATTCGCAGAACAGGACAAGGACACTTGGCTGTGCCGACGTGCCGGGCTCCCCTGTCGGCGTTGATGCACAGAGAGCCCAGGAGAAAAACTTTCCACAGTGACTCGGAAGCGAGGTAAAAGCAGCAAGCGTCTTTGTTGCGCTAAATATGGTGACTGAGAGTTGGGTCGAGGTCATGTTTTCCAAGGGGGAGGTGTGCTCTGTTTAATGTTTCTTGTGTAATAATTTCTCAGACGTGTTTCATAAGCCTGGCGGGACAGAAAACGTTTGTCTGGTGCCGTCGCCTTGGTCTCAGTTCTTTTAAATATATTCCCTCAGCACCTATTCCCTCTAACCTTGGCGAGGACATTATGATCACAGGAGAGTTTAGTGGAAAAGGCTTATGGTGTTCCAAAAGCGAAAACAAAGACTTTTTTCGGATTTGCTAAGCTTCATAGCTCCACCAAGAACAACGCTGCGTTTCCTCTTTCCCTTTTCTCCCTTGGACTATAACCATACTATTTCCTGGATGCTATTTTCTCGTCCTTCCCGTCGTACCCAGACCGTCTGAACACAAAATGTCATTAGGTCACAATTTGACCTTCTGTTAATTCCGTTCTGCTTGGCCGAAATACCACATCTACAGTTCAAGATAGTACTTGACCCAAACTGTGACCCCGACGTCCCAGGTCAATGATGGAGAAAGAAAGAAAAGGGAAAAAGGGGAGAAAGAAAAGGAGTTGGGAAAAAGGAAAACCGGTGGGGATGTGCAGAGGAATAATGCCGAAATGAATGTAAGAAGTGCGAGAAGATGAGAATGCATGTAAATGGGAGAGAACGAGAATGAATATGAATGAAAAGCGTGCGTTTTGAAAGTGGAATAACTACAAAGGGTTCACAGTACTACGGAAGCAGCCTCGCAGGATAAAGAGCTCACGGCTGCTTACGTGATAAACTATAATAGTAGAAACATTGGCAGAGAAAAAAATCAACAATAAAAATAAAGAATAAAACAATAATAATGATAATGGTGATAATAATAACAATAATAATAATAATAATAATAATAATAATAATAATAATAATAATAATAATAATAATAATAATAATAATAATAATAATAACAGAAGAACAACAAGAACGAAGAACGAGAAGAAGAAAGAAGAAAAAAGATGCATAAAAAAATGTATACATATTTTGGTATCACTGTTTAATTTACAGTCTTGTTTACGAAACTTGTCCTTGGTACTAATGAGGTAATATTTACCAGTGTGTGTGTGTGTGTGCGTGTGTGAGAGAGAGAGAGAGAGAGAGAGAGAGAGAGAGAGAGAGAGAGAGAGAGAGAGAGAGAGAGAGAGAGAGAGAGAGAGAGAGAGAGAGAGAGAGAGAGAGAGAGAGAGAGAGAGAGAGAGCGTACAAATATTCGTACATCACCTGCTTAACATTCTCTACAATTTCGTCATTTAATTTTCATGCCATAAGAAAAAGAAAAGAAGAAAAAAATAAGAAAACACGGCCGTCGCAGCCTCAGGTCAGGAGATTGGCAGCAGTTCCCAGGAATCTTAATTGGATACAGCTTCCATAAATTTCAACAGCGACTTACGGAAATTGGATACTTTCCCTCGGCGCGTCGGAGGTCAATTAGAACGACTACCTGATTGCTCATTAGTTTCAGGACCTTCGCCAGATTTCGTCCCTCCTTCCCGCTAACTCGAGTAATCTACATAGCGAATATGTACCCACAAAAAAACAGCAGTGCAAGTTTGCGATGGTCATTTAGTACCGGTAAGTGTTTCCTTGCTTAGCTAAGATTTGCAACGAGTAGCAATGATGACAATGATTGCCACACTTCTTACTTCATTACATAAGAAAATATATCTAATTAAACATCACCGGTAGGAATATTGCATTACAAAAAGACTTCCTATAGACTCAACACTGTCTTCTCTGCTTAATGGACACTTAGTTCATTAATCTCCAAAATTAAATCCAAGAAATAAAAATACCCTGAAAAATCAACGAAACGCCACTAGAGGAACAATGTACCATCCAGCAACTGCTTGATGGTGATAAAAAAAAAAAAAAAAAAGAATCGCGGCCTATCAAGTTGTCTAGTAAACGGACACCTACACTACCCATTTTTTACGTGAAAGGAAACCAAACCAGGAGCTACAAAAACTGTATTAAAAAAAAAAAAATAGACCCTCATCAGATTGACCAAGTTCATTCAGGTGTCTTGATGCTACCCTCTTAAAATCTGGACATGGCACGTTCCCGAAAAATAACCTTGTTTACACGGCTGCCTCTTATGTTGAATGAAGGAGACCAAGAGACCCCCGACAACCTTGCATTCATCTGATAAACTGGCACAGTTGCGGTCAGAAGTGAAGCAGCCTCCTGTCCTTACTGTCTTCAGCTCTTTGCCGATCTTGTATCCTTCCCTTAGAATCTGCCAGCCGTCAAGTTTTGTAAGAAGAGTGTCACCAGATCAGATTCAAGATGGAGGAAAAACGCCAAACAGAAAGCAGCACATAACTTCCCCCTGCCCACGGCCACGCCAGGAATGTTTCAGGCCGGGAATTGTGTTCGGTCAGTCAGACTAGTCAGCAGCGACAAGGTGAGCGAGATCTCTTTTTTTTTTTTCTCTCTCTCTCTCTCTCTCTCTCTCTCTCTCTCTCTCTCTCTCTCTCTCTCTCTCTCTCTCTCTCTCTCTCTCTCTCTCTCTCTCTCTCTCTCTCTCTCCTTTTCTGTTCATTTTCACGTCCTTGACCGAACTCTCTGAAACACACACAAAAACTGAAACACACACAAAAAAACAAAAAAGTAAATAAAAAAAAATAAGATTTACACACAGACACAGCTACGTAAATGTAGATAAAGAAGATACAAATGATGATGATGATGGTGGTAGTGGTGGTGGTGGTGGTGGTGGTGGTGGTGGTGGTGGTGGTAAAGATAGGTAAAGCTGACAAAGATGATGGTGGGAGGAAGCGCTAAACAAGGCCAAATGGAGGAAGGAAAGAGGAACAGAGTAAGAGAACATATTTGTTAAGATAAGAAAGAACGATGGCAAACAACATTCTTAATCACACTCAATCATTGTTGCTGCTGCTGTTACTACTACTAATACTGCTACTACTACTACTACTACTACCACTACTACCACTACTACTACTATTAATGCAGGTGGTGATAAAGGGTAAAAGCAACAATAGTAGCCATAATAGTAAGCTTCATCTGTGGGAAATCAAAAGTACGTTAAAAAATCAAAACAAAAAATGAAGAAAAAACAAAAAGCTCTCCCTCGTGTTGACTGGTTTTTATTATTCGTCCATCAGCGTCAAACGTTCAAAAGTTCCTCATTCATTATCTAAGTGCGATAGCCACAACACATCCTGCTTTTCATAAACATAGCCAAAGAAAATAGCTCGGTACTGGAAAAAAAAAATTTAAATATGTTTTCCTCCTCTGACGAGATTATCAAGGCAAAAATGGAGAGAGAGAGAGAGAGAGAGAGAGAGAGAGAGAGAGAGAGAGAGAGAGAGAGAGAGAGAGAGAGAGAGAGAGAGAGAGAGAGAGAGAGAGAGAGAGAGAGAGAGAGAGAGAGAGAGAGAGAGAGAGATTATTTTTGCTGATATATCCATTAAACTTGTTTCTCGCAAGAAGTGGAATTTCAACAAGCGTCTTAATTAGGGTGGCTGTCTGGCCCCGACCATTTGGGGAGCAACATGTGACCCTCCTCCCTCCCTCCCTCCTTCCTTCCTTCCTTCCCTCGGCGCCCCTCCTTCATTAACGCTCTTCATCGGGTAGTAGGCAAAAATCCAGTCTCTCTCCCCCTTTCTGCAGCATTTTTTTCTTAATCATCGGTTTTATTTTTCTGTCCTGTTTTCTTCTCTCACGGTTATTTGCTTTAAGTGGATTTATTAGTTTTAATTCAAGTTTTATTGCGTCTTTGGTTAGGAATTTATAAAAGCGTTTCCTGGCGGAAGAGCGACTGGTGTTTTTAATCGTCTTCGTTGCGTCTTCGTCTTTCATTCCTTTTATTTATTGAAGTGCATCTCTCTCTCTCTCTCTCTCTCTCTCTCTCTCTCTCTCTCTCTCTCTCTCTCTCTCTCTCTCTCTCCCTCTCTCTCTCTCTCTCTCTCTCTAGCTCAACAATTTGGTGATATCCTTAGGCGTTAGCTGCATCCTTTACGGGAACCTTATAATCTACACTGTATCATTAAGAAATAACTCTTATCTCAACATTCACCAAAGACGCAAAAAAAAAAAAAAAAAAAAATTGTAAAGTGACGGGACGGACAAACCTTTCAGAATAATGAAGTTTTGTATTGCAATAACTTGGAATGCCAGTTACGGTAAGCGATGTTCTTTTTATTCTATCTTTCATGCATTTTTTTTTCATATTGCCCGTTTTCCTTTTAAAAATGTATATTAAACTAACTGGACTTCCGAGAGGGGCGAGAGAGTGAAAAGGCAACGCTAACTATGTTAATTTTAAAGACGCCTGTTCAGAATCTCCGTGATCGTGACTCCCTCAAGACACAGCGCGCCTTTATTTACATAACAGACTCAATATTTGTTTCCAAGAAGTGAAATACAAGTTGATTAATTACATCAGGATCAAATCAAGTTAAACTCCTTCAGACGTTAACAATTAACTTATGTAAATCAACAATTAATTAACTAGCCTGGCAACTTGTCTCTCACTAACACATGTTACTGCCTGTCTGTTTGCCTGCCTGTCTTTGTTTATTAGTACTCTCTCTCTCTCTCTCTCTCTCTCTCTCTCTCTCTCTCTCTCTCTCTCTCTCTCTCTCTCTCTCTCTCTCTCTCTCTCTCTCTCTCTCGTCACTATCTCAAATCTCCAGTACGCTGCTTTCTCATCACCCTCCCTTAGCTCACCCTTCCTCTAACGACCCTGACGCCTCACCTTTGATATAAGGAAAAATCCACCTCCCGCCCTTCTGCTGCTCCCACCCTCACCATGAACTGGCTGCAGAATGAAGCACAACAATGAAATTTCTCCTGTACATGGAAAGCTTAGCACCTCCTCTAGGGTAAAGCAGGGCGAGGGTGGTGAGGTATTAAGGGTACTCCTTTTGTGTGATGCTGGACAGTGTGTGTGTGTGTGTGTGTGTGTGTGTGTGTGTGTGTGTGTGTGTGTGTGTGTGTGTGTGTGTGTGTGTGTGTGTGTGTGTGTGTGTGTGTGTGTGTGTGTGTGTGTGTGTGTGTGTGTGTGTGTGTGTGTGTGTGTGTGTGTGTGTGTGTGTGTGTGTGTGTGTGTGTGTGTGTCTGCATTTTTGCAACTCATGCCATATGGCTTGTATAATTAGGAGTGCATGAGATTCTGCTAACGATACGTTTAAAATTGTTTAAAATGAGTTTCATGCACACACACACACACACACACACACACACACACAGACTCAGAGAGAGAGAGAGAGAGAGAGAGAGAGAGAGAGAGAGAGAGAGAGAGAGAGAGAGAGAGAGAGAGAGAGAGAGAGAGAGAGAGAGAGAGAGAGAGAGAGAGAGAGAGAGAGAGAGAGAGAGAGAGAGAAATTACCATACTTCACAGAACTTGTGTTGATCTTAGCAGTTAACCAGTTAGCCAGGTATGAAGCAAGCATAGAGTTGTGCTTTTGTACCACACCCGCCTTGCTTTGATCCTCAATGAACCATAAAAAACTCAGCCCACCCTTATCTGTTCCAAGGATCTCCAATATAAATCACTCCTATTTTATTGCAGAGCGCCTTTTTGTGATATCAAGTTCCAGGTTTTTATTCCTTGAAAACTGCACGAAGGAGAGAACGAGGAGAAACAGGAAGCGGAGGAGGAGAGTGAAGGAGGGTAAGGAGGTGAAGGAGTTGGAGGGGGAGGACCTGGTAGTGGAGGAGGAGGAGTTGCTAATGTTATTAAGAGGAGGTGGAGTGTCATTAGCGTGGTCACTGTTAATGGGACTATATACACCACACTGACGTATCTAATGGACCAGCTTTGTCGTCAGTGCTCAAGGGGGAGCGCGGAGATTGTGGGGATGGTGGCAATTGCAGTGGTAAATGGTGGCGGCAGTGGTTGTGGTGGAGAGAGAGAGAGAGAGAGAGAGAGAGAGAGAGAGAGAGAGAGAGAGAGAGAGAGAGAGAGAGAGAGAGAGAGAGAGAGAGAGAGAGAGAGAGAGAGAATGTTATGAGGGGACGGGGGTTGTGGTGATAAGGAAGAGAAAGAGGGATGGAGGTTACTGTTTCTAATGAAGGTAAGGCGGAAGCAACGCTCTAATGAGGATGGGAGAAGATACTGTTTTCAAAGTGTGGCAGTGTGGTGTTCTGTTAAGTGCAGCGCTGTTATTACTGCTGTAGTTTCTGTGGCTGTAGCGGTAGAAAGAGCATGGCTTTTGGTGGTCATTATTAACAAGATATTTTATGATACGTTTATATTACTGCAGTGGCGGAGTGACTAGCGTTAGTGGCTGGCTATAAAATGGTCTGCTCTCGAATGCAAGGGAGAGAGAGGACGCGTGACTGCTGACCACTCTGCCCCCGCTTTGGTTCACCGTCTGCCGGCATGAGAGTGCATTTAGACAAAGTCCGGTGACCTATATTACGAAATGTCCAAATGTCTGCTGCTTAATCTCGTAGTAGTAGTAGTAGTAGTAGTAGTAGTAGTAGTAACAGTATATATTTAAAATGGTAGTGATAGTATTAGTATTAGTCGTAGTAGCAGTAATGGTGGTATCAGTGCATAAAAAATATGATTAAAAGTCCTGAATGAACACCGCCCTAGTGGAAAGGCCATCACTGAAAAAAAAAAGAAAGATGAAACCCGTATACTTCCTATATCATTTTATTCTTTCATCTGTTAGGCAAAATAAAACCAACTCTATTTTCCAAGGCCGCAGCACCAGTAGTATTGCGTTACGGCTGCAGTGTGCTACAGTAAACGAGTGAGACAAAAAAAAAGACATAAAAACAAAGTATGAAAATCTCCTTCCTTTTTTTTTTTTTTTTTTTAACAAAATACACCTCACGTTACATTCAGCAAGCCGTAACCTGACCACTGGCGCCTAGAGGACATGAAATAGAGGGACTGTGATAAGAGAAAATATTGTGGTCTTTGTCCTTCTTTGCCCATCACCTCTACAATATGTTCGATGGAGAGACTAAAGAAAAAAAAGCCTCACTGACGTTCATATCTAACATATTTATAGCACCAGAGACGGAAAACGCCAAACACGTCAGTAATTAGTATTTAATGCCTCTATTAACCCCATTTGTAAGTATTTTTAGAACTGGAACAATAGTATAAGATATTTTGAGTAAAGGACTGATGCTTAACCGACGATAGCTATGCGTCTGTGTGCGTGTGTCTGTGTGTGTGTGTGTGTTATGCACGTTCACTTCACGACATCCCTTTCCACAAACAGAACAAGACTTATTATAACTGGTTACTTAAAAAAATGCATCGGAATTATCTATTTATTCGAACACATACATATCTATCTTTCTATCTGCCTGCCTGTGTTTATATATATATATATATATATATATATATATATATATATATATATATATATATATATATATATATATATATATATATATATATATATATATATATATATATATATATATATATATATATATATATATATATATATATATATATATATATATATATATATATATATGCATTTATGTCTGTTTATCTATCTATCTCTATTTATGTGATTATTATCCATTTTCTATCTATATGTTTATGTAGATGCGAATAGACAGGTCCCAAGAAACACACACACACACACACACACACACACACACACACACACACACACACACACACACACACACACACACACAGAGAGAGAGAGAGAGAGAGAGAGAGAGAGAGAGAGAGAGAGAGAGAGAGAGAGAGAGAGAGAGAGAGAGAGAGAGAGAGAGAGAGAGAGAGAGAGAGAGAGAGAGAGAGAGAGATATCATTATGAAATTTTACACAAGTATTAGATGAGTGTAATGATGACCCACGTAATTAACAAACTTCCACAAAGTAGAAATATTACATTAAAGCAAAAGAAACTTCAAAAGTATAAGTGGCAGGAGAGAGAGAGAGAGAGAGAGAGAGAGAGAGAGAGAGAGAGAGAGAGAGAGAGAGAGAGAGAGAGAGAGAGAGAGAGAGAGAGAGAGAGAGAGAGAGAGAAAGTAAGACACGAATTTGCAAGAATGATTACGAAAATGGTAGAGAGGAACGCGGAATAAACGCAGTGAAGATGAAACCATTCATTAATTATGAATAATGGAGAGAGTAAAGTTCTAAGATTGCCGTGTCATTTACGATCATACAACATGAACAGGGATACAGTAAGAAAAGAGAGAAAATCGGAGAAAGGAAGGGATGACAATGGAGATGAGATCGATGAAGGAAGAACGTGGGAGGGGATTGTTTCATCTCATTACTAGCCAATCATGACTTTCGACACATCATCCATAATTCCGTGTACCCTTAAAGTATCGTAAACTGGGAAGAGGATCATTATAAATTAAGAAATTGTTTTCCCTGAACGTAATGATTTCAATTTGGAATGTCACAGGGGCTCCCACTCAGGAGCGTGCCTGTGCTCGTCTCCCTTCCCGAGTGACGCAGCGTGATGCAGCAATAGACATGCAGGAGTGATGGCTGCCTGACATGCCACATCATTTTGTAGCTAAAATCTAAATTATTCTTTGGTTTTAGCAGATAATTTATGTTGTTAAAATACGCAAAACTCGACATTCGCCTCCAGCCGCCTCTTCAGCCCGTACACCGGCTGCACGCATCCTCTGCAAACACCCCACGGTTTGATAAAAAGATTAATGGTGTAAATTTTCCCCTTTATCAAACCTTCAGACACACACACTCGGGCAGCGCGTCTCACACCATCTCAGGTTTAATAACACGCATGAATTCCTCACTCCTGTTCGACCGAGCTGCTGGAGTCTGACTGTTTTCACTTAAATTGGTATGAAACTTGATAAAAGTAAGTTTACCAGAAAGTTAGTCTGAGGCAGGGACAAGGTGCCACACCTGACGTCATCCACCCGCCGCTGGCACAAAATTGTCCTGCTTAGCGTCAAAATGGAAAACTTGCTTAAATTTCTCGAGGGGCACATCAGACTATGAACTCAACCAGCACAAAAACATTTTTTCTTTCACGGCTATGCAGCATTTCGCCTTCCTTTTTTTTTTTTTATCTTTACACAAACTGGTAGACAGCAAAAAATGCAGAAGAATAACAAAGATAGAAAATTTTAAACAAATTTGATAACTGGTGTTTAAAATAATACGAGAGAGAGAGAGAGAGAGAGAGAGAGAGAGAGAGAGAGAGAGAGAGAGAGAGAGAGAGAGAGAGAGAGAGAGAGAGAGAGAGAGAGAGAGAGAGAGAGAGAGAGAGAGAGAGAGAGGATGTGGACAGTGCAGCCTCTAAACAATTGGGCCAGACTCTCACGCCCCCTGCCCCTTGCCAACACGATCAGCACACAACCCAAGAACTCAGGACGTGGGAGCTTCGTGTCGTTTGGGTCCATCTCACTACAGTCGCCGGGAAATTGGAGCGCCAGGGCAAGTGAGGGAGGAATGAGTGGCTGCTGGCCTGGTAAGATGACTGGAAAATCGATACCGAGATGAGGGGCCTTGCAGACACACACATACACACACACAAACCCACACACAAACACGGATATATCAAAGGAATATTTAAAACGTGCATGTCATCTATCTTGTAGTGAATCTGTCCTTCCTTTCAATATATAATGAGATACAGGGGCTTGGGGCTCAGTGCTTGACAATGACGGATATAGCCCCATGCAAATAAATGACAGCCTCCTGAGAATTCCATGTTTGGCATCCATCTCCTGTGTGTCCCTCCACCGGACCGCCTCCCAGCAATATGGCAGCTCACTCTCTCCTTCGTAATTCATGCTACACCTTCATAATTAATAGAGTAAAGCATCTTGTTTATGACTGCACTCCATGACAACGACACAGACAGATACAGACATGAGAGCAACATTTCAGAATCAAATTATGTGAGAAAGAGTATTGTTGCTTCTCTTTCCCCGACGATTTACCAACACACAATGTAAAATTTTTCTGATATTAGGGAAAGATATTGCGTCTGGTAACAGTGCTAAGTAAAGACTGTAAATAGAAAAAAGAAAAGAAGAGTAAAAGTGTTTAAACATCGTACAACATTAAAACTTGACCAAAAATCTTATACTTTAACGTAATTGTTATTTTTTTTTGCTTCGAATAATAACTGAAAAAAGAAAAAAAAAAAACGAAGTCCAGTGGCATTTGTACACCCAACAGGAAAACCAAGCCTTGGGTCACAATGAAGATACTCGCCATAATATTGGAACTGACAGTCTTGCTAACTCTGAAAATAGAAAGTGGACATTTCGCATTCCTCATTACACAGAATTAAACATTATTTTCATTCATTACCGGCAAAAAGATGAGGGATTTCCTGCTCTCTCTCTCTCTCTCTCTCTCTCTCTCTCTCTCTCTCTCTCTCTCTCTCTCTCTCTCTCTCTCACATACACACACACACACACACACACACACAACACACACACACAATCCATACCAATACAATGGTGCTAATACCCACCTTTCACCCACGCAGTATTCCGTCTCCCTCTCCTTTCCTCCTCAGCCAAGTATTTTTCCACGATCCTTACTTTCTTCCACTCTTTGTCTTACGGTTTTTGCCAGCCATCCCGAGCACCGACTTTTTCCCTCACTCTCTCTCTCACACACTTCGTCTGTCCTTCCCACCCAGCTGGAGCCCCGAGCGACGCACCAAATGTTTCCGATATTTGTCACAAGGCGATTGCTCCAAAGTTGTGGTTGTTAACGAGTCTGGGTGGCAATTGCGTATTCCAGGGAGGAGGCTGGCCATTCCTGGCGTTGTTTTTCGTTTTGTTTTTTCTTAAGGGGGAAGGAAGGGAGACGCGCCCCGAGGTGTAACATCACCCCGGCAGTCGTTGGTGTAAAAGTTACGCTGTTTAGATAGAGGAAAAAACTTAACCAGATGGTACTTTTCTTATTCTTCATTACCTTCTACCCTTATATGTCTCTCTTCTGCTCGTCGCTTCCCTCTCCTTCTTTGTCCTCCCGCACTAGAGGGTGGCCACCCCACCTTCTGTCTATTATGTATGCTGGCCCCAGAGGGCAGGAAAAGGCGGTCCAGACCCTCTTGCTCCAGCTTTTCTCTCTCTCTCTCTCTCTCTCTCTCTCTCTCTCTCTCTCTCTCTCTCTCTCTCTCTCTCTCTCTCTCTCTCTCTCTCTCTCTCTCTCTCTCTCGCTCTCTCCATTTACTACATATCCTCTCCACCACCTCCTACCGATTAACCAAGTTTCTTCATAGTACTTAATTTATTGCCAGTTGCTTTATGACTAACCTATACAGAGCACCCCTTCTCTGTGTGTGTGTGTGTGTGTGTGTGTGTGTGTGTGTGTGTGTGTGTGTGTGTGTGTGTGTGTGTGTGTGTGTGTGTGTGTGTGTGTGTGTGTGTGTGTGTGTGTGTGAATAGAGGGATCAGGAATAACCTCCTTTCCGCTTTAACCGTGAATAGTTAAGTTTCTCAAACACACACACACACACACAAACACACACACACACACACGTAAATGAAAATGATCGTACGTACAAGATGTTTACAATAGTAAGCCTGAAAACCAAGGAAAGGGATCAGTATGGGTTGGTGGAATTTAATTTCTGAGCCGCGGAGGCGGGACTGACGCAAGTGTCAAAGCTTTGCTGTTCTCTAAATTGAAAACGTGTTATTTTCACTTCCTCCATCCGTTCCATTTCCTATAATTGTGCTTTACTCTCTCTCTCTCTCTCTCTCTCTCTCTCTCTCTCTCTCTCTCTCTCTCTCTCTCTCTCTCTCTCATTCACTCTCATTCACTCTCTCTCACTCTCATTCACTCTCATTCTCTCTCTCTCTCTCTCTCTCTCTCTCTCTCTCTCTCTCTCTCTCTCTCTCTCTCTCTCTCTCTCTCTCTCTCTCTCTCTCTCTTTTGAACCCTTTACACGAATTCATTTCAATAAAGGTCCACGCGCGCGCACACACACACACACACACACACACACACACACACACACACACACACACACACACACACACACACACACGTATAGGCGCAGGTGGAAATATGGATATTCTTTTCATCACTATCACAGGGCGGCACACAAGGGAATACAACAGAAGTGTCAATATCCGTCAAAAAACAAAAGAACCCTCTCCCGCGCAAAGTAAATAAAAAATCACCAACAACATGAATACACGGTAATTATTTTGCATCTCCCTCGCTTCAGTATTCCTGTTTTATTGTTTTTCGTTTTTCTTTTAATTCCTGCACGTGTTTTTCAGTGCCATTTTTTTTTTTATTCCCCATACTATTTTCTTTGTTTTATTTATTTGTCCGTTCACGTCCTTCTCTTCATACCTACTGGCATGAATATAATTTTTTGTTTTATCCTATTCCCGGTATCTGTCTTCCCCCTCGTAATGTGTGCTTATGTTTATTATCATTTTTATCTTTTTCTTATTTCTCAATATAGCTTCCTCCATAATGCGTCCGCCTTTCCTCCACTGTCTCCCTTTTCCACAGAATCTCACAAATTTACCTCCAACTCTATCCCTGAAATATACGCTTTCGTTCTCCCTTGCTGGCATGCGTCTCTTTTCCTTTCTTTTCATGCTTTTTTCTCCTTCCCTCGCCACACATTTTCCCTTTCCCTTCCACCCCTCATCCTTCCCAGCGCCTCCCAGCCGTGACATCATGGCGCCCTCGTCTCGCATGTTTCCTGCAAGTCTTAAACTCGTTGCGACACGTTCCCAGGTCGTCTGTCCAAGTTAAGCGGATCGGAGAGGTGCTGAGCCCGAGTTCCTCACCTCCAGGGAAGTTCCTCCACTCCCTCTCTTCTCCACAACGATCTCCTTCAACCACCGCCACCATCACTACCATCTTCCCCTCCGCTTCCTTCTCCTTTTCTCCCTTCTCGTCTTCCTCCTCCTGCTTCCCGCCACTTCCTTTCTCCTATTCATGCGCCACCCTTTCAGTTCCTGAGATTACGCTTTTCGTACTCATCTCCTCCATTTTGGCTTCTGGTTTTCTGTCTTCGAACACGATTTATGTCCTTTCACTTCTTCCATCCTCCCTTCCTTCGCTGCTTTCTTTCTCTACTTCCTCTTCTTTCCATCATCATCTTCCTTCTGCTTCAGCCTCCTCCATGGTCGCCGTCTCTTCCTCCTCCTCCTCATCCTCCTCCTCCTTCTCCTTCTCCTCCTATTCTACCTCCGCTATTCCTCCTCATATCACGAAGGGGGAAACGGGTGATGCAGCATCTTATTGAACTATAAACAATTACTATTTCCCTGTTTCCTGTCCAATCTGTGAAGTTTCGTTGTACTCCCTCTCAGATATTTCAGACGGTATTGCACACTTCTTTACATATATGGTTAATCGACTCGAAATTTCATATGGTTTTCACTTTTTTGTTTGTAAGGGATAAAGTTTGTACCTAAAAAAAAAAATACAATATACTGGTAAAATCACTGCCTTGTGTGTGTGTGTGTGTGTGTGTGTGTGTGTGTGTGTGTGTGTGTGTGTGTGTGTGTGTGTGTGTGTGTGTGTGTGTGTGTGTGTGTGTGTGTGTGTGTGTGTGTGTGTGTGTGTGTGTGTGTGTGTGTGTGTGTGTGTGTGTGTGTGTGTGTGTGTGTGTCGTGGCTTAAGGGAACCAGTAACTATGGGTGATTGGGGAATTACCGTCAGTGAAAATTTTAACCATAGATTTTTGTTAATAAAAAATATGCGTGTTCCTGCGGGTGCTGGGGACGGGTTATGGCTGGGTTTTTCCGTGTATCGGGTGATATATTGCTATAGTTGTTGCACTACTACTGTTGTTGCTGGTGTTGATACTGCGGCTGTTGGTGCTAGTGCCTCTACAGTATTGCTATCCTTATTACAGCTATTGACGTGCTATCCATCATCCACCTTGTGTGTGCTTTGAATGTCTGGTTGCTGAGGTGACGAGTCTATATAACCAGACGTTGTCATGCCATTCACAACACCTTCATTAGCCTCAGACCAGAATAGCTTATTTTGGAGGTTCATGAAACTGTTTGGTGCAGGTTTAGAATACGATTATATGACACCACCGACAGGAGAAGGACTAATCGAGAATTCCAAATAATTTAGTGTCAATAATAACATTTCCTACCTCGAAAAAATCGCCCAGCTTTACTGAGATGAAGTACCAAATGTCACGCTGTCACTAAAGTGAAAAGGTTAACCTGCCTTGGCCGTGCACTTGTGACTACAGTGGTTAAGACTCCCATATGTGACAAGTGGATAACCGCCTCCCAAACACCACGTACGTCCCTACAAAGGAATAAAAGTATTTTCATCAGATTTGGTTAATTGCAAGAGATAATCTGTTGAGCACACTGGGGCAGATAATTCACAGTCCTACAAGACTAATCAGGCTGTGTAGAATTCAATTTAGTTAATTAATTGGGTGTATAAAACTCACTAATGACCTTAATTGGTCGTTAAATATTTTCTAAACTAACGAGATAGGTTTCTGGGCTAATTGTCAGGTTTGCTTCACGCCCAGACGAGGGAGGGAAGGAGCAATGAGGACGGTAACTCGGTAGCTCACTTGCTTCCTCTTTCTTCTTAACCCCTTCCTCCTCGTACTCCTCCTCCTCCTCCTCCTCTCCTCCCCTCCCATCCCCTCCCCTCCCTTCCTCCTCCTCCTCCTCATCCCTCTCCTCCTTTCCCTTCTCCTCCTCTTCCTCCTCCTTCCGCTTTCCTTCTACTCTTTTTCCTCATCATCATTCCTTCGTATTATACCTTCCTGAATCTTATATCTACAACCAATCAGCGTTGGTCAGGTATGAAAATGAAGTGTTAGTCAGGTATGAAAATATATAAGCACTATTTATACAAGTTTTAATTACAAAGTGCCTTATAATTTTCATTTAAGTTAAGTCCTTCAAACATACGGATAACCACAACTATGTTTTGTAAGCTGGCGGATTAACGCTTACTTCAAATAATTATGACAAAAATATCTCACGTAACGTGCACACAATGTAGGAGTCATTAGGTTCGACCACTCCAAACATTTTAATCCGAGCCTCAGGTACATTCACTCCGTAAAAAGAGATGATTATTGAAAAATGACAAACAGTATAAAGATAAGTCTAATAGTTTAATGGTTATCTTTCACAGTGTGTGTGTGTGTGTGTGTGTGTGTGTGTGTGTGTGTGTGTGTGTGTGTGTGTGTGTGTGTGTGTGTGTGTGTGTGTGTGTGTGTGTGTGTGTGTTATAAAACTGCTATTATCTAAAGATAAACGTGACCTTTCTTATCTACCTATTTCTGCCTTCAAGCAAAAGACAAATCGCAGAGAAAAAACTTACTGAATCCTGATTTTTTAAATGGCTAATAACTTTCCTGCCACGAACTCGCGTCCATTTATTTCCTCGTTATTTCTAATTTCCCTCTCTGCATTGTCATCAATTGTGCAACCAAGAGTCATTTCAACCTATAAAGTCTTCCTGGTAACTGCTTTATAACTGAAGATTCCGGGCAAACTACTTAGTAAATGAGAATATTTGATGAAACTGACGAGAAACGCCACTGAGCACCATCGTGTTCTTGTATTTCATACAGCGCAGCACGTTCGTCTTCCTCGATCGTATTTTTTTCTACATTATTCATTAGAAGAACAGTGTTCAGTGGCTGTAGGCTGGCAAATCCCCACCCCTCTCTCTCTCTCTCTCTCTCTCTCTCTCTCTCTCTCTCTCTCTCTCTCTCTCTCTCTCTCTCTCTCTCTCTCTCTCTGTCTCTCGTTACCTACCTATTTCTGCACAATGAATCTAAAAATAAACATTTAAAAATGGACGTAACCTCTGTAATTGCTTTGCACTAACTATATATATATATATATATATATATATATATATATATATATATATATATATATATATATATATATATATATATATATATATATATACACACACACACACACACACACACACACAATGTATGAATTAGATTTCCTGTCAGTGTGATGCACAACAAACTGAATTGATATGTTTAACTCACTGCACTTAACAAAAACAATCATATTAATACGATTCTTTTAGCAGTAATTAAAATGTTTATATAAAAATGTCAAAAATGTTGTGGCAATGTACAATAAACGTGAATAAATTCAGTATATGAACGTAATTAAAAATGGTTGCAGTGAATATCTTGTTCACACTCAGTCCAACTTCAGGCAGAAATATAACATTCAAATCATTCACCAATATTAGAGCGCTTCCAATTCCACTTCTACAGGATTAAAAGCAATATTTTATTCCAATCAAAAGTGTTTCTAAAGAGTGCCTAAGTTCTCTATCTCACGTGAATTAGATTAAATTAAACTATCCCAGGTCGTAAAAACGA
Source organism: Scylla paramamosain (assembly GCF_035594125.1). Taxonomy (NCBI): domain Eukaryota; kingdom Metazoa; phylum Arthropoda; class Malacostraca; order Decapoda; family Portunidae; genus Scylla; species Scylla paramamosain. The sequence goes on from NC_087174.1 coordinate 2,065,498, forward strand.
AAATACAAAAAATCAAGTTTACTATTTCAACACAGATACTTTAATTCCCCGCAAGGTCTGATTTTTTTTTCCATCGAGCAACACCAATCAGTAACCGTCCAATATAATCAACAGCCTATTTATTTCTCACGCTCAGCACACTCGCTAACCAGAGAGAGAGAGAGAGAGAGAGAGAGAGAGAGAGAGAGAGAGAGAGAGAGAGAGAGAGAGAGAGAGAGAGAGAGAGAGAGAGAGAGAGAGAGAGAGAGAGAGAGAGAGAGAGAGAGAGAGAGAGAGAAATACACACACAAACACATACACACACCCACACTCCGCCTCCGCCAATTCATTTCCTCCTCCCAGCTGATAATTCTATACAGGCGCCTTATCCGTCCTTGAATAGAGTACTGCTCCCACATACGAGAAGGTTCAACTCACACAGGCTTTCTAAACATGGTGGAGTCAAAAGCTTTTCGTCTTATCGGCTTCTCCCTCTAACAGACTCGGCCTCTAACTCGCAGCCAAAATGATGGACCTCTTTATTATCTTCTACCATTACCTTAATTTTTTCTGCTCTTCAGAACTTGCTAACTAACCAACCTCCTTTCCTCTCTCGTCTATTTTACCTCATTCCTATTCCGTCCAGCTTATTAATGCAAGAGTAAATCAGTCTCTTCACTCTTTCGTCCCTTTTACTAAATAACTTAGGAACTTCCTTTCCGTCTGAGTATTTCCTCTTCCCTACGACTTGAACGGCTCCAAAAGACGAGTATCAACACACTTCGGAAAATCAACTGACAATTTTCTTGTTTCTCCTCCCGTTTCTTTTTTAAGTGCGCCATTGTGACCAGGGGTTCTTTTTTGTTTGTTTGTTTGTTTGTTTGTTTGTTTTCATTTTTGTTCCACTGGCCGGTTTCCTGACATGTAACACACACACACACAGAGAGAGAGAGAGAGAGAGAGAGAGAGAGAGAGAGAGAGAGAGAGAGAGAGAGAGAGAGAGAGAGAGAGAGAGAGAGAGAGAGAGAGAGAGAGAGAGAGAGAGAGAGAGAGAGAGAGAGAGAGAACATAAGAAATAAGGGAAGCTGCAAGAAGCGACCAGGCTTACACGTGGCAGTCCCTGTGTGTGAGAGAGAGAGAGAGAGAGAGAGAGAGAGAGAGAGAGAGAGAGGATGAAACGTTTAGGGACGATAGAATACATTGTCATCCCACTCAAACAATACTGCCTCTTCTTGCCACCCATCAATAAGGCGACCAAGACGACCGCGACAGTAACGGAATGAAATAGTGTATCAAGAAATGCGTCACTGCCGGAGGATAAAATAAGAATCAACAAAGAAAAAAAAATTGTTGTTGAAATGTTGCGCAAAACTTCCAGATTGCAATTCCACCCCTCCGCAGCCTCACCTTTCTGACACAGCAAATGGAAAATTGGAGGCAGGTGATGAAGAGACAGGAAGGTCTGCACCGTGAATGAAAGAAAATGGACCGAGTCATAGGGGCTAAAGAAAATGGAGCAATGGTTGGGAGTTAGGCGAATGGAACTGACTGTCACCTTATGGACGGCAAACTAAATGAAAGGAATGTATCACAGAGCAATTAGAAGGAGGGAGACGAAAATAAAACAACAGAGCTTTGAAACGTTTTGAAATAAAATGTTATAGTGTAAATGCTGTAAGAAAAATAGAATGTCCTTATTGAACTGAAACAGAGAGAGAGAGAGAGAGAGAGAGAGAGAGAGAGAGAGAGAGAGAGAGAGAGAGAGAGAGAGAGAGAGAGAGAGAGAGAGAGAGAGAGAGAGAGAGAGAGAGAGAGAGAGAGAGAGAAAGCACCCTGGGCGACTACGTAATTTATTTTTCATTAAAAACAAATGAGATAAATCCAGCCTTTGTTTTATTGTCGAAAAACTTCTTACGCTGTACGGACGAGGCGAATGAAGCAGCTAATTGCCTGTCAGCGCGGCGCATCGGAAAGGCTGCACAAGGAATGAGAATTGGACGTGAAAGAAACATAAAAGATCCCAGCAAAGTAACTCTTTACCTCACATCTAAGAAAACTCACGTAAAATAGCACGTGTAAACTATGTGCATATCACCTCTGAATGACAGGGAAGAGAGGGGAGGCAAGGTGAAAGGAATGATAAAAGAAAGAAAAGAAAAAGAGAAAGACGACAATAAGAGAGAAAGGCAGAGGAAGGAGAGAGGGTGGGGTATGGAAAGAGAACATCAGCAGGAACCAAGAATAGAGAGAGTGAAAAGGGAATGAGTGCACGGAATGAAAGGGTGTGCAGTGTGCGAGACTGGAGGTTAAGGTTCTGGGTAAAGAGTACGATGGTCCAGGAATTATTGAGAGGCACGGATGAAGGAAATGGCGAGTAGGTGAGCGTTTGAATGACACGAGAGAGAGAGAGAGAGAGAGAGAGAGAGAGAGAGAGAGAGAGAGAGAGAGAGAGAGAGAGAGAGAGAGAGAGAGAGAGAGAGAGAGAGAGAGAGAGAGAGAGAGAGAGAGAGAGAGAGAGAGAGAGAGAGAGAGAGAGTTACTGTGAAAAAGGAAGAAAATTTATTGAGTTTGCCGATGAAGAAAGGTCAGCAGTCCTCGTGGCTCCTCCTTCCCACCACCTACTTGTCTGTAAAAAAGATAAAAACGAAGAAAGCAACACGCATGACGTCACTATATATACGTATACCGCCAATGTGTTGAAATGAAGAGGGATAGACTTTCTGATACTTTGAAGCAATGGCGTGAAGCGAATCGAAGCATGTATCTCTCTCTCTCTCTCTCTCTCTCTCTCTCTCTCTCTCTCTCTCTCTCTCTCTCTCTCTCTCTCTCTCTCTCTCTCTCTCTCTCTCTCTCTCTCTCTCTCCACATACACACACAAGAGAGTGTACAAGCCCTTATTAGCAAGCGCAATTTTTTTATTACGAATTCAGGGATGGGTCAAAGTTACTCGGACTTCATGGAAAACAAGCAAATGAAGTATGTAGGAATAATACATTCGATGGGAAAATATTTACATGAGTGATATTTCCTAACTCTTTGCTCTGTTGACACCATAGTGCTGGTGGGGAAAACATTCACCTATAACTTTATAGTTTTCAAATAAAATAAATTGCACTATTTTTTTTTTTTTCGCATAACGTATCGATATATTCTTTCGCAGTTTGCACATTCAGTGATACCAAAAAAATTTCGTCTATTTTCATTTTTTTTTTTTTTTCAGATTTCCATGACCAAGACGTGATCCTGCATATTCTTGTACAAAGCACATAACGTATCGATATATTCTTTACAGTTTGCACATTGTTGTATCCAGAAAATTCGTCTATTTGCATTTTTTTTTCGTCGGATTTTCCGTGACCAAGACGTGATCCCGCGTATTCTTGTACAAAGCAATCTACAAAGGAAAGCAACCAGACCCTCCAGTCCCTCGTAGGCTGTTTGATGCGGAAAGAAAACGTAACACTAAACTAGGATATGTTACTGTGACAGGATGATGAAGTGAAACTGAACTGCGGCCGTCACAAAGGCTATGAGCGAGATAATAACACACACACACACACACACCTCCAGCACAGTCACACCCACCTTCATGTTTTTGTTTTTTTCTTTACTCATCGATGTTGTTTGTCATTTCCTGTACGTTGCTCATTTCTTTTCCTCGTCTCTCTTCACATTTCTCCAGCAGTACTCACCCAATCTCTCTCTCCACGTGCATTAAAGTGTACTTTATTGCCGTACAGTTTATCAGCAGTAATAAATGAATAAACGTCGCAACCTGGATGATACGCCCTCACAACCTGGACGCCTGCAAAAATAATCATCACCTTAGAAGTATGTAATTTCAACAGGCTGTTAGTGATTTACAAGGTGTGTGTGTGTGTGTGTGTGTGTGTGTGTGTGTGTGTGTGTGTGTGTGTGTGTGTGTGTGTGTAATCGCGAGGGCAAAGGCGGGGAGGAGTGTGCAGGACTACGCCAGTAAACACGCGACCCTGTTTACCTGCTTGTGTCCCCGCCTGATTACCGACGCGTGCGCACGTGTGTGTGTGTGTGTGTGTGTGTGTGTGTGTGTGTGTGTGTGTGTGTGTGTGTGTGTGTGTGTGTGTGTGTGTGTGTGTGTGTGTGTGTGTGTGTGTGTGTGTAACACACAAGGGTCGTGGCGTACACCTGCTCGATGTGGCGAGTCACGCGAGGAAAAAGTCAGTGCTAAAACAGAAAAGGGTATTATTTACTCTCTAAATTCCCTTGATTTATCACTCAGGTCAAATGCATTAAAGTTCTGTTGTTATTTCCAAAATCAACAGTGAATATCTCTTTTCTCTCTTTTATTTTAACAGTTATAAATTTATCAAAAATTCAGCATCATGGTGACAAGACATTATCTGAAGGCAACAAACAGTGGTCAAGAAAAATGTTCTCAAGAATTTGTATATACTGTTTATCTTATGAATCATAACTTATTATATTTGCAGCTGTTCTGATCTGTCACTTTTCTACTCATGAATGCTTCACTTCAGGTGTAGATACCTGGAAGCGGGAAATAATCACTTATAATAAAAAACTACACAGGTAATATTTGTTTCAGTGTGATGCTTATCATTATTTTTAACACCTGTTTCATCCACGCCACTCGCACTCAAAGGTAAATAACCATTTTTAGCCTTTGAGCTCCACGACATTTGTTGGTGGAATGGTTCGGGTCGTGTGGTGAGCGAGGCGTGTGTGGGAATTACCACATTCCAGACCCGCTTGTGTAGAGTCTGACAGTCAACAGCCTCCATCAGTTCCTATTTTGACAGTGGATTGAATGTTTGTTTCCCTCGCCTCACCCTCATTCACTCCGTCCCTCTCTCTCTCTCTCTCTCTCTCTTTCTCTCTTCTACACCACTCTTTCTTTATGCGCTCTGTCCCTTTGCATATTCTTTTTGCTTTTTCGTCACGTTTTCTTTTTGCAAGAACGCTTCTAATCTTAATAAGTTTATCACCTGATCTATATTAGGAATCTTGAAGCAACCTCAATTAATTTCATGCATAATAAATCTTCAACATTAACTTCAGTATGTAACTTATTTAATGCACACACACACACACACACACACACACAATGACACTTGTGATACTTATTACGTCTCTCTCTCTCTCTCTCTCTCTCTCTCTCTCTCTCTCTCTCTCTCTCTCTCTCTCTCTCTCTCTCTCTCTCTCTCTCTCTCATCTCTATGCACATTGTGTGTGTGTGTGTGTGTGTGTGTGTGTGTGTGTGTGTGTGTGTGTGTGTGTGTGTGTGTGTGTGTGTGTGTGTGTGTGTGTTCGGGAGAGAGAGAGAGAGAGAGAGAGAGAGAGAGAGAGAGAGAGAGAGAGAGAGAGAGAGAGAGAGAGAGAGAGAGAGAGAGAGAGAGAGAGAGAGAGAGAGAGAGAATTCTCCCCAATTCCCAAACCCCATTTCCCTCCCACCCCAGGCCAGGACCAGCCACCGCCTGAGCTCGTAATCTCCACATCATCTGAGAGAAACTGCCACCAATGCATGCATGATGTAAATCCAGGGCATGTTTAATACTAGAACGGAGTCATCGCCTGCAGACCTACTCTCTCTCATCGGTATTGGATGTGTATAAATTAGAAAATCACCAAGTCTCCCCTGAACCTCCGGAGCCGTAATTGGATTCAGAACTCTCAGTTTCGAGAGCCTTTTACTTCGTCGGCACCAGTGAGGGTTAATGAAATTGCTTAGGTGTCGCTGGAAGTCGAACAATGAACAGTCGCCTGCGCCTCACCCGGCCTCCGTAAGTGGTGGCCTTCGCACCCCAAAACCTTGGTGAGGAGAAAGACTTCAGGCTTTAACCGGCGAAGTTTGCTCTGTGTTGATGATGCTTGTGATGCGGAAGAGTGATGGAGTGAGCGACTCCATTCAAAGTTACTAGCGATCTTTGTGGGTCTTCCATTGGTGGTGATGAACTGAACATGTTGTCAAAACTCTCCATTGATGACGTGAAAGAAAGCAAGTGTACATGCACACTATGACTCTCTCTCTCTCTCTCTCTCTCTCTCTCTCTCTCTCTCTCTCTCTCTCTCTCTCTCTCTCTCTCTCTCTCTCTCTCTCTCTCTCTCTCTCTCTCTCGCAAAAGAAACCTATTGATAACAGAATGGAGATCATACTCGTAGTAGATATAAAGTGAACAAAAGGAAAATAAGGTTTGGTGCGTGTGTACACGTATTTAAATTAATAGAGAGCTTTTGTGCCATCTTTTTACGTCCTTCCTTGATCTCATTGACAACCGATGCACAGAACAAAACAGCAAGGCAATCTTCTCTCCGGATCAACATATCCCAATTCAGTTCGCACAATCCACTACGAGTTATCAACTTAAAATAAGTGACATTTCGACATGTACACGACAATCAACCTTTTGATGTCAATAAGAAGGCCGCTTATGGCCTGCCACTATGGCAGCTGATTCCCCTTCCCAGATTCCTGCTACTCATGCAATAGAGTTGGCAGAGGCGGAGGAGGAAAGTGTATACAATGAAACTACAAACTTGCTAGCTTTCTCTTGACATCTCTGCTGTCTCAAATAGATGTACTGTGTGTGCTGAAAATCTAGTGAAAGCTCTTCTTTAATTTATATACTCGTATAAACACTACAGCTGAACTGTTGTCCATGAGTCGCAAGGATGAGTATCATGTGGAAGCCGTAAAAAAAAGAAAAAATGCCTGTCTTCAACAGCAGTTCGTGGTACAGCATGTCCATTGTAATACTGCACTGGGCGAAGTGAATTTGCCTCGTCAGAACAGATACTCGCGGTAACCACTGACAGGAGTGAATTGTGTTATTGATTGAGGAAATGTTTAGTGTGTTGAGTTGATCCTAACAATGAGGTCTCGAATAGACAAGAGAGAGAGAAAGGGAGGGAACTCTTCAGGAAACGTTGATACTGAGTCGACCTATTTTTAATTGCTCAAAGATTCGTGACAGCCAGATAGCAAAACCTATATTGGTTAACGTGATGACGCAGACACTCCAAGTGTTATGAAGGAAGACGGACCTATATATGCAAAGCTGATTCAGTCATACACTGGCGGCTTACAAGGACTTTCTTCGAGGACTCGTCATCATTGTCTTCGAAGAAAAGCCAAATAAACAGGGAGAGAGATAAAGGGGCACCACTGGGAAAATGACGACGTCGTGACCAGAGCCTCTCTCAGAGTGGCGGGCGAGTGTGGGCTGAACAAACACATGGACCAAGACACTCTCCCGTCGCCCGAGGCCCCAAACCCAGCACGCACCTGCCACCCTCGCTCAGTCGGACTCAGGGGGATCTTGAAGGCTGAGGAAGGAGAACGCTTGAGATCTACAGGAAAATGTATCGGAAATAAGTGAGAGGGAATGAAGGGTGGCTCATTTTCTGAGTCGAGGAGAAGGCTTCATCAAACATCGAGAATGGGAAGGCTGCAAATGCCTTTAGGGGGCGCAGGAAACAGAAAAATAAACAAACTGAGAAAAATTACTGTTATAGGGTGAAGCACATAAAAAAGTGAGTGTGTAGGCGAGGAGAGAGAGAGAGAGAGAGAGAGAGAGAGAGAGAGAGAGAGAGAGAGAGAGAGAGAGAGAGAGAGAGAGAGAGAGAGAGAGAGAGAGAGAGAGAGTGTATGGGTCGGTCCTCTTTAACGCTCCAGGGCGCTGCAGCAATTAGCCTGGGATCATCACCTTCAACACATGAAAGCGGCATCCGTCTCTGTAGCCCCACGTAGGGGGAAAAGAATATCCCTTTAGGCGCGTTTACAAAATTAACTAAAATTACTTCAGATACTATTGACGTACAGCCCCCGACTGGAACTCAGCCTACCCAGCGTTGAGCGAGGTGGGAGTCTCATGACTTTCCTCTGTTCTTACCGCGTTTGTTTTGGTTTTCGTCATCACGCACGTCCACGCCTCCAATCACACGCTTTGGAAAACGATGGTCTGACAAACACGTGAGGCACAAATAGAAGAAGTATTTTGGTGAGCACGGTAACTAAGAGCAAACTAGCTTCAGGGAGCGTGTGGGTAGGACAGCCGGCGCGTGGGTGGAGCAAAGAGCGCGTGGAAGTTAGGGAGGAAAATAATGTCTTTCTTGGTACTCCTCCAGTGTCGTGAAAAGGCCGCCCCCTCCCCCTAGCCTGGAAGACCCAGAGCGGGCAAACAATGAGTAGATTGTGAACCTGCAGGTAAGCGGATGGCCACCCTGTATACTATTGGAGGGAGGGACCGTCAGGCCTGGAGGGGAAGCATCTCAGTAAGATTCCAAAGATTTCTCCGCTACCACTGTCACAACAATAATGACTACCAGTGTCTGAGCATACACTGCAACTCCGATATACATCTACATACTAAGATTTAAAAGACAAACATACAAAAATATATAATTCACAAGGGGATGTGTTTTCTGTGCAACCCTTGGCGAGGCAGGCCTGGCGAGAGTTGAAGCCACCTGCACATTCCTACAGTAACGGGTTTCGGGTTGGTGACTTTACCGAGCATCTCCCTGGTTCACCTACACCCCCCCCCCCACCCTTACACCGCCTCGACCTCCCACCCTCCTCTCAGGAAATAACATCCCTAGTGACTCAACAATATCCTGACCTTCTCTGGTGACCTTGCCGCCGCACCTGCCCGCCGTCATGGAGGGAGGAAGCCACACAGAAAAGAGAGAGAGAGAGAGAAAAAAAAGCATACCCAGAAGGGAGAAGCAAAGAGAGTCGTTTCGCAACCGTCTTCCATCTCGTGAGGAGGTTAATTTAGTGCCTCCTCCTAATCTTCCTTCACCCAAGGGAGCCTATGGTTAGGGAGTAAGGTGGCCTGAGAGAGAGAGAGAGAGAGAGAGAGAGAGAGAGAGAGAGAGAGAGAGAGAGAGAGAGAGAGAGAGAGAGAGAGAGAGAGAGAGAGAGAGAGAGAGAGAGAGAGAGAGAGAGTGTGTGTGTGTGTGTGTGTGTGTGTGTGTGTGTGTGTGTGTGTGTGTGTGTGTGTGTGTGTGTGTGTGTGTGTGTGTGTGTGTGTGTGTGTGTGTGTGTGTGTGTGTGTGTGTGTGTGTGTGTGTGTAAAAAGGGCGCACACACACACACACACACACACACACACACACATGTAGTTCGTATGTGTATATAAATGTACATATATTAAATGTACATATATTATATTAAGATTTTTACAGTTTATAGTAAATATGCTTTTATACTATCAATGTATTTTCAACATTTTACCGTTTCTAGCAATACAAATATTCGCAAATAAAAGTAGTCCTCAGTTCTGAAAGATGCAGATTTTATACGAGTTCTCATTAATCTATTTGCTTATACCAATATTCTCTCTCTCTCTCTCTCTCTCTCTCTCTCTCTCTCTCTCTCTCTCTCTCTCTCTCTCTCTCTCTCTCTCTCTCTCTCTCTCTCTCTCTCTCGAATTCAGATCATGTCCATGTCAATATGTCACAATGTTCAATCTATTCTTTCTAGGAGGAATCTGTGTTCCTTCATCGTTTTCTTCTTCTGTACCACTCTCACTCTTCCTTTTTTTCTTTCTTCTTCTTCCTCCTCCTCCTCTTACTCCTCCTTCTCCTTCTCTCCCTCCTCCTCCTCCTCCTCCCCTCCTCGTCGTCTTGCACTTCCTACTCCTTCTCTCGTCCACTTTTCCGATCACGACTTGTAGTAAGAAAAGAAAGTGATTTTCCTCCTATTGAATAAATACCAACCTCAGTCTTTATTTTTTTCTTTTTCATGGACCATTTTTCTTTTACGCTTGTTGCTTTTACACTCGAACCTAACCCGAGAGAGAGAGAGAGAGAGAGAGAGAGAGAGAGAGAGAGAGAGAGAGAGAGAGAGAGAGAGAGAGAGAGAGAGAGAGAGAGAGAGAGAGAGAGAGAGAGAGAGAGAGAGAGATCTTTATAACACTAGGAACAGCATTTCATAAAGCAAAAACTGAACAAAATAACGAGACTAAACAAAAAATTTAGGAATCTCTGTAAAATAGAACGTAAAAACTGGAACGGTTCCTTTTTTTTATAAGAATATTAAATCTCTCGACAGCCATAGGAAGTTTTTTTTTGTCTGTGTGTGTATAAAGTTGTGATGAACTTTTACAAAATGACACTAACTTTTTAATGTTCCCCTCTGGATATCAAAATACGGTCCTCCGGTATTATTTAACACCACCGAAGAGAGAGGGAGCACATACAGAAACCCTTACACCCATTCGTACATTTAATGCATATGCAGTGTATCAGCGTCACTGTTTTCAATATACCGAAGACACGAACAGCGAGTCCTGAAGACGATGGAAAGAGAAGCAGGCAAGTGTGTTCCAACAATCGTCATAACTTTCCAAACTTGGACAATAATACATCAAGAAATAAACACACAAAGAAAGTTTTGTTTTCTCCTCTCCTCCTCTTAGCGAGAACAACGGAAAAAGGAGGAAGAGAGGAAGATGGTAGGGAGTGGAGGAAAGAGAGAGGGAGGAAGGGAGGGGGAGTGAGGACGTAAGAGCGAAAATGGGCGGGAAGAAAAGAAAAACCAAAGAAGAGTGGAGAGAGAGAGAGAGAGAGAGAGAGAGAGAGAGAGAGAGAGAGAGAGAGAGAGAGAGAGAGAGAGAGAGAGAGAGAGAGAGAGAGAGAGAGAGAGAGAGAGAGAGAGAGAGAGAGGAACTGGTGGTCATTTCCTTCACTCTAAACTCAGGAACTTCGACCAACACTTTCTACTCGCAAAAGACACCACCATCATCACCACCACCACCACCACCACCACCACCAGTGCCGCAGCCCACATCATCCTTCTCTATCCTCTTCACCGCCAGCAACACAGCGGATCATTACCAGTTTTGGAAATGCCAAGCTCATCACCACCTTTCCTGACGCTCTGATGCCTTTAATTTCTACATCCATAACTCCTTCTCCATTCCCGACACAGATTTAAGCACTTTATTTCCACATTTCCAGGAGACGCATAATCTGTGCTGCATTTCCAGTCTCATGTTCACTCTGCTTACTCCGAGTTACGTTGTGGAGAACAGCAAAAGATTTCAGAAAACTTACATGCAACACTTTAATGCTAAATGTTTGAGGACACGGAATATTTACAGTGGGTTGTAAGAAGCACCACTACGTAAAGCAAATAGGCAAAACCTGCAAAAGGAAGAAGGATTGCGCTAGATATTTTAGTGGACCAGTGGTAGGTAGTGGTGGTGGTGGTGGTGGTGGTGGTGGTGGTGGTGGTGGTGGTGGTGGTGGTGGTGGTGGTGGTGGTGCCTCTTGAATAATGGAAAGGCTGGTGAAACTGGAATCAATCTGCTTCAAAAACTTTGGTGTACGACCGTCATTGGGGAACTAACGAGTAAAAGCTGACACAACACCATGAGGAAACTGCAAATACCTGTACATCCAGTGAGAGAGAGAGAGAGAGAGAGAGAGAGAGAGAGAGAGAGAGAGAGAGAGAGAGAGAGAGAGAGAGAGAGAGAGAGAGAGAGAGAGAGAGAGAGAGAGAGAGAGAGAGAGAGAGAGAGAGAGAGAGAGAGATGGCAAATAAAAGTTCAGAATTCAATAGAAGACAGATGATTGATAAAATTGTGTGTGTGTGTGTGTGTGTGTGTGTGTGTGTGTGTGTGTGTGTGTGTGTGTGTGTGTGTGTGTGTGTGTGTGTGTGTGTGTGTGTGTGTGTGTGTGTGTGTGTGTGTGTGTGTGTGTGTGTGTGTGTGTGTGTGTGTGTGTGTGTGTGTGTGTGTGTGTGTGTGTGTGTGTACGCGTTATTAATTTACTTTCCGATATCGCACATCTAAAAGCAATCAATGGGAACAGGGAAAAACACGCTCGAAAAACAGAGCACTTGTAAACAATAGCCTGCTGCCTGCCGCCCTTGGATGAGACAAGGAAGAGACCACCGGACACTACTCTGCTGCCGACACGTTGTTTTCCCCTGGGAACTCTTACTCATCCACCAATACTCGCCGCGCGCATCCACTCGCTGTTCTAAGCAAATCAAACGATGCTTTTCTTTTCTGTCATATCATAGATGAGCCCAACATTACACCAGAGTTAATGATAATAGTAATGTCTATAGAGGAAAATGTTCAAAAATTTTAAATATACGTCGCCGTGTTTGTAATTTCGTACTGTCTTCCTTATTGTTAAATTCCATACATACTTCAGTTAATTAGTTACCTATGTAAAGTGGTGGCAACCCTTGTACTGTCACTGTAACGACGAAAGTATAATAATTTGTAGCCGAGGACATTTACATTGCCATAAACACCATTACGATTCCTCTTGCAGGTTCCGTAATGTCACAAAATCTTCACTGCATGACTCCTTGTCTGGAGCAGCAAGGGGAAGGCAGCAAATACACAGCTGCATACATTATATAAATACACCTCAAAGACTAAAAGTGTATTCGTATCGACAGGAGACTTGTATGATCAGAGAAATTCATCCCTTCTTTGCCAGCACATACGGAATGTTAGTTATAAATTTGTAAATAAATCACAATTCTTCAGACGAAACGGTACTTGATGCAGGAGGCTGGCGTGAAGTAAGTCCACAAACATTGGTGTACACGTGTGAGCCGAGCAGTTCCCGAGCACCGAGTAGGAACTAATCCCGATTAACTCTACTTACGTGCGCAGCTACTGGATAAATCTCTCAACAAAGAAACAACGCTACAGTAATGAAAGGAAATTAAGGCTCACACATTTTTCAGCAAATTAATACACTGCAGTTTTTTTTTCATTTATTTCCCATTTTCCTACGCGTTTCCTTGTATTTAACCGTCATCTGGAACTGTGCCAGGATTTTTATCATGATATATTGTTATGAAAATTCAACGGACATGAATGAGGCGGCCATTATTTTGTTTACAGCTCTAAGAAATACAACATAAAGAACTTTGGTAAACCTTGAGAAAATAAGAAAGCTTGGAAGAATATGATCACTATTTATGACAGCATAACTTCCTGCGCTGGGAAAAAACGAAAATCCTTCGCTTAAAATCTCCACAAAACAATTGTGAATTTGATCATCAGCTCTCCATTGTGTGTTTCGTTGTTCTAAACTTTACGGAGCTGATGACACTTTTTGAATCACTTCTTCCCAAATATTGTACAAGAAGTGCATACAAAAATAAGTAAATAAATAAATAAAAGAAAATAAACATATCCAAGACTATCATGAAAGATGAAGTATATGATTATCTCAAAACACCTTCCATCTCCACGTTCTTTTCGTGTAGTTTCTTGACGACACGGGCAGTTTTCAAGAATAACAAGACATCCTAAAAACTAAAAGCAAAACTTCCACTTTTCTTCAGCATTCCTTGTGAAGAGCGGCACCAGCAAGCATCGTTGAGCCGCTTTGTTCTCGCCCGCGGCTTGTCCCCGCTGATGTGAGTATTATCCGGTTTAGTGCGCCACATTTTTACTGAGCTCCAGGCACCTCTTCTTGTATGTATACCAGCCTGTAGCAGACCACTGTTGTTGTGACGTCCATAACACAATGAAGGCTACACGTAAAAGAAATAAAATATTAAATTCGAAGATATTCACCAGAAACAATTGTACCACCTTGGTTCTACTTAAGGGCAACATTCTTCCAAGTGTATTTACGGCAAGGAAATAAACTGACGCGGAATATTACACAGTAAAATACAAATTGCTCCATGAAGGGCCTTACTAAGTTTCACATTACAGCGATATCAACATGTGTAACAAAACAATTTTTAGAGTTCCGCTGAAGGGAAATATTGCACTCGTCGGCAGTGTGTGCATGATATCGCATCTGTTCAAACTGTTTCCTTCAACCATAGAACGCGAGCCAAATGTTCCTCCTTCACTCTCTGGTCCTGCGCTCGCTTGTTTGGTTTCTAGTGCCCCGCTCACACATATAGTTTCGATCCATAGCGTAATTACTTTACACCAGTAGTAACCTTGTTACTCAGGAGGCGACCTTCTTTTACCTGTTTTCTTCAGTATTTTCCAGTTTTCGCCCTCTTTGTTTGGTTACCTCTTGTTTCCTCCTCCTCCTCCTCCTCCTCCTCCTCCTCCTCCTCCTCCTCCTCCTCCTCCTCCTCCTCCTCCTCCTCCTCCTCCTCCTCCTGTTCATTATTTTCAGCATCGGCATCATCAAATAATTATGACTATTAATTGTAATTATTGTTTCTTTTATAGATTTTATTAATAAATTTTCTTTGTTTTCACTCTTGTACAGGTCCAGTAAATTCATTCTCGTGCAGAAGTGAATGGAGGAGGAGGAGGAGGAGCACACACACACACACACACACACACACACACACACACACACCACACACACACACACACACACACACACACACACACACACAGGCTTCGTACACCAAGCAATATTAAACAATTTCTGGAGCGAGCAGGCTATATTGTTTTCATGGTTTCATTACTCGGAAATTAGTAGAGTTTTCTCGTGACTGGAATAGTAATATGCCTGAAGTACTTCACACTTTGTGGTAACATTATTATTTATTCCCGTTACTAGATTCTATTTATAGAAGAAAACCCGCAACAGTAAATCATTTTTTGCCTTATTTTATTTATTTATTTTTTTTTAATGTGGCTGTTTTCAACATACAAGTAAATACCTTTAAAGGCTTCATCTATACTAACCACAGATCAAGAATGAGAGAGAGAGAGAGAGAGAGAGAGAGAGAGAGAGAGAGAGAGAGAGAGAGAGAGAGAGAGAGAGAGAGAGAGAGAGAGAGAGAGAGAGAGAGAGAGAGAGAGAGAGAGAGAGAGAGAGAGAGAGACGAAGAGAACAACAGGCTAGAAATTATTTTAAAAGGTGCCCAGTGGCGTTAAACACACAAAAACTTAAACAAAAAAACAACGAGAAGGGGCAAAGAGGAAGGGAAGGGAAGGGAAGACGCGCAGACAAGCAAGGAACAAGGGGAGGAAGGGAAAAGTGTGTGGAAATCCTGGAGGAAAGTGAAGACAGGAGAAAGTTGAGGAGACGGAGAGGAACAGAGTGGAGGGAGACGCCAGAGGGAAGAAGGGGGAGGGAAGTGGATTGCTCCTCTGCAGGTGGATAGTAAACAGAGGACAAACGCGACATTTATGGTCAAATACCCAAACGGAAAGAGGAGAAGAGGGAGGAGGTGGAGGCAGAAGTGGAGGTGGTGAAGGGAGAGAAACAGGAGGAAGAAGAGAACGAAAAGGACCAAGAAGGAATACAAAAGAACAAAAAACAACAAACTGAAACGGGAGAAAAGAGCAAGAAAGAACACAAAGGAATACAAAAGAAGTACCAACAACAAAATCTCTTACCCGCTTAGATTTTGTGGTAAACTTCGCTATAAGATCCTAAGTGGAAGAGCCATAGGACACTAAAACATCTCCCTGTTTGTCGCTCCACCCAACAGATACCAACAGGAAAACGAACAAAAAACATGCAATTTAGAAACAAAACAATGACGGGAATATCTTTATAGAACCGATAGTACTGATACCACCATCTGGGCAGAACAAGCAGCGCAAGAACAAGCAAGATCTGAAAAGCGACACCTCTTATATGTATTTCCAGGAGAAACAACAGAAAAGAGGAAAGTAAAAAATAAAAGAGGAGGGGAACACGTCAGGAAGGATCATACCATTGCGTTGGAAAAAATAAAAATCAGACCAACACGAGGAAGAAGTACAAAATTTTATCCGAGGCCAGAAATAGACATAGCTGTCCTGACTTTGATGACGTGTAGAGAGGAAAGAGGAGCAAAGGGAGGCATTCTTCACGTGGTCTACTTAATACCACGTCCCTTGCAATCCAATCATCTCTATGGGAATAAATATGAAAGGTCAATAACCGTCCAAATGTCGTTTTTTTTTTTTTTTTTTTTAAGGAGACGAGTGAACACAATGCCAGATAGAGGCGTATATTTATGTGGTCAATTATCATTTTTACCTGACCGAGGCCATGACTGTGTATTGTGCGTGGGAAATACACACACACACACACACACACACAAGCATACACACCAGAAGACTCAAATGGCACGCGCACATCTCGCCAAGTGTTTGTGTGCTTGTTTGTCTCTTAACTCAGGGCTTTTCTTACTGCTTTGTTTTCCACCTTCACCATTCCTCTTCCTTTCCACATCCAGGGATACTGTTGCGCCTGTGTTGTGTTGTGTTGAGCCATTACCTCCTCTCCCCAGGTCTTATACAGATCAATGAATGGAGATTTTTTCCCGATAATAAAATAACACCAGTTTGTAAAAGAATTGGGCTTAATATTCGCCTTGAATGACAATGATACTCTAGAAAACAACATTTCAGTTTTAACAGTTTTCACGTATACCAACCGCTAAATATAACATGCGTGATATTTGGTTTCATTGACGGTATACATATTTCAGGAGTACTATTCGAACCAGACAACTTGCGTTCGTGTATTTCTCTTCTTTGTTAGCTTCAATGATGCAAACATTTCACAGTTCATTCACGTTATTTACTGATCCTCTGGCTTCGACTTCTTTTTGCTCTTAACGGTATGAACTTGCTATTTATCTATCAACTGCTTAGTACAAAAAATATTACATATAATAAAAATAATAATAATAAAACAATAACAATAACAATAAACACGACAATATCAGAACCTAAAATGTTGATTCCATTATTAACGAAGACTTCCGCTTGGTGCTCTCGAAACTGACCAGACTCACTATACTTAAGTTTGATATTGGTATTGGTGTGTGTGTGTGTGTGTGTGTGTGTGTGTGTGTGTGTGTGAAAGAGAGAGAGAGAGTGTGTGTGTGTGTGTGTGTGAAAGAGAGAGAGAGAGAGAGAGAGAGAGAGAGAGAGAGAGAGAGAGAGAGAGAGAGAGAGATGAGAAGAGAGAGAGAGAGAGAGGAAGAGAGAGAGAGAGAGAGAGAGAGAGAGAGAGAGAGAGAGAGAGAGAGAGAGTGAACCGCTAAAATGAGTTCCAAGAAAAGACAAGAATACACCACAGCCAAAACGTAAAAATAGAAAATAAATAAAAAAAAAAGTATCTGGGATTAGGTAAACATTTTCTTTTCTTTTCTGCTTGTTTTTTGATGGAATATTTTACCGACGTGGTCAAAAGAATGTCCCGTGGATCAGCATTAGCGGACGTAACACAATCACGAGAGAGTTTCCCGTGACCTTTCTTTCCATTAGTTCCGTTTCTTTTGGAGGTGAGGTCCACGTGTCCGCCGCGGCCCACCACACACACACATACGTGCTGCCTGATTGTGTTTCATGTCTCGTTGGCTGTGTTCGCATGAAATAAAGAGCGACCTGCTACTGACTCGGCCCTTCATTACACAGTTTCATGTAGTCTGTCATTACGCTGTACACCAAACACACACACCAAAGATATTTCACGGATTACTTACACTTATAAATCACGCAATTATATTATCAGAAGTAGAGAATTCCCTGGCGATTTGTGGGGCATTTCTTTGTGTGCTGTATCGTTGCCGAGAAGCTGGTTTCTTATACTAATGTTTGAAGAAGGCACAGCTTTAATATACAAAAAAAAAAAAAAAATGCATTACTATAATTTTCATGTATCAGGAAGACCGAAGAAATCGTGCCTATGATAAGACGGAGCTCCAAGGCCAAAATAGCAATAATAATTACATAATGATTTTAACAAAGATCAAGTCGTGTCCAATCGAGTCATAAAAATGAACATAAAGATACACTACCAACACGAAGAGCAGTTTGTGCTGTCACTGACGAGGACTTGTGGGCTCTTGGCCAAATCAGTCTTGATACAACATAAGCCACGAGAGACCTTTCCAGCCTCCCATAATGTTAATTTCATCACTTCTCTGAGAATCGTCGAACTCTTGAGTCTACTAAACTCTGAGTCTAGCAGCCTTTTATTGGCCAAGGACTCGGGTGCTGGAGCTTTTACAGCCAACTCCCGATTCGCCTATAATCCCGACTCAGCGGATCCGGGCAGACGCGAGCTGACAGTTCCACGAAGATAAGTGAGTTTGGATGTGATTCAGATGTGAGGAAGACGCGTAAAAGGTGACGTATTAGCGTCAGGCTACAGGAGTGAAATTCACGGTCTGAAAAAATTGGACAAGGATAAAATGGAACAAGAAAATCAAGATCAGAGTGGAGAGAGAGAGAGAGAGAGAGAGAGGAGAGAGAGGAGAGAGAGAGAGAGAGAGAGAGAGAGAGAGAGAGAGAGAGAGAGAGAGAGAGAGAGAGAGAGAGAGAGAGTTAAAATACTTATATAAACTGTGTGTGTGTGTGTGTGTGTGTGTGTGTGTGTGTGTGTGTGTGTGTGTGTGTGTGTGTGTGTGTGTGTGTGTGTGTGTGTGTGTGTGTGATGTGTGTGTGTGTGTGCGCGCGCGCGCGCGCGCTTAGGAATTAGACTCTTTCAAAAAGGTCCGACTGTATCTTTAAATACACTGACCTCAAAATACGTATAATGAAACTAGTCTTTATAAATCATTCACTAATTATATTTGCATAGATTTATGTGTACTGGTATGCGCATATAACAATTATACTAACGTTTCAATTATTTTCCGGGCTTGATTTACATGTAAACAAATATTTTATGATGCGTGTTATTACTACACACTAAATTCATCCGACAAAAAAGATGTGCCCATTGGAAAAACTTATTACCGCCACAAAGCTCACGCTCACCAACACAGTTTCCTCTACAGTAAAATATCACCATGGAACTGAATACTGCATGGACACATTGGGGTCAGTGGGCGGGGCAGCGGACAGGCGCTTTGTGGCGGCAGACCGCCAGGAGTACATCACCTCTGTCAGGTGTGTTATATTAATCTCATTTGCAACAGACTGAGGCTTAATAATGAGTCTGCAAGTGTCTCAGTAATAATAATGTAGCATAATGTACCTGGTAAAGCACATATTACATATGTTGCGCCCACCACCCACACCTATCATATCACACACACACCACACACACACACACACATAACAACAGCACTCTACTAATTACGCGGGCGTCCTCTTCCCGTCAATCTCACGGATGGTTTATACAAAATGGCGCCGTGAGCCCCCACACTCTATCATATCCTCACAGTTATATTACTATCCCAGTATTTTTTTCTATTAATTAACTTTGGGACTGTGCATTTAATCAGTGTTCAGTTATACATTAACAATTAGCATTATATTCAGCGTTATATTCATTCAACCATTACCACCCACTTACTAACCTCAACGGAGCGATGAAAATCAGTCTCTATAACAGTATTTGTCCATTCACTAGATAAATGATGCTATTTTAAAGTAATGCAATTCATACTCTCCTATGTATGTATATGATATGCGTATTATATTTCACCACAGGATCCCCCAAACAATAACTCCTTGAAATATTAGCACATAAATTGGTCACCATTATACATTTCCATGTGATTTAAAGAATGTATTTCATATACACATCCCAGGCGCTTTCTCTCTCTCTCTCTCTCTCCTCTCTCTCTCTCTCTCTCTCTCTCTCATCTCTCTCTCTCTCTCTCAGCGCGCGCACACACAAACACACACTTTCTCTAAATCTCGTCCGTCACTGCGCCAAGACAAAGCAACAATCATAAGCCTAATTATCACGTGTCACCAAGCGTGCCCGCGCCTCGCATCGCCTCCTGCTCGCCTTTAAGCCCTTGCTCAAACTCTACTTTTTGTTCGCAGAGGGACTCACTTGGGCCTCCTCCCTCCCTCTCTCCCTCTCCTTCCCTCCCTCCATCCTAAGCCTTCCGCTCTCTCGTCCTTCTTCCCTTGGTTAGGCTGAAAATAACATCAAGCATACTCTGTGAAATACTTCGCTCTTAACACCTCCTCAGAAATATTTATCGGAGCAATCTTTGTGAATTAACAGTATTTATTCATCCATCAGTCTCTCTCTCTCTCTCTCCCTCTCTCTCTCTCTCTCTCTCTCTCTCTCTCTCTCTCTCTCTCTCTCTCTCTCTCTCTCTCTCTCTCTCTCTCTCTCTCTCTCTCTCTCTCATCCTTATAAAATAATAACATTCACGGAAGCTGGCTGTCTTCCCTAACCTTTATTCCCGAGAACGGATCGACCCAAATGTCATTTCGTGACAAAGTAAATTTCAAAATTATATCTTCTACAGCCGTTAAAACTTCTTCAGACGAAGTCACTTCAAAATTCATCCTCTAACCTTTCTCATAAAAAGTTACTTAAAAAAGTCATCTAACATGCTGCTTGGCCACCCACTACCTCCCGGCTCCACTTTTTCCACACGAGTCCTGTAAGAGTTTGGAGCGAGCAGGAAAAGGCGCCTTAACTTGTCTGAAGGAGGGGAAAGCAGTGACGAAGATTAGAGTTAGTCCCTTTAAAAGTGTTGCAAATTCAGTAAATGAATATGAATAGAAGGAATACCACCATGAAAAACGAATATGTAGCTAAAGTTGTCCTGATAAGATGTATTATATATATACAGTACACACACACACACACACACACACACACACACACACACACACACACACACACACATGCTCGAAAGGCAAAGTTTGCTTGAGTGGAAAAAAGGCCCATCTTGAAAAAAAAGGTAAAGATAAAAGCAGGCTGAATTAACCTTAAGGTAATAGGGCTCCTAATTTTGGTGGTAGCAGCAGTAAAGGTGGGAAAGGGGGAGGATGTGAGGGGGGGGCCGATGAGAGCAGAGCAGTGCCACTCCCCTGGTAATTAGAGAAAGCAGTATGAATGCTAATTAGAGAGTTGGAAAAATACTGCGTCTCGCGGGGCTATGATTTCTGTGTTTCCTGCTGCTGATAGTGTTTTCATTCTGCTGGTTAAGCGCGGCTGGGGCTTAGCCAGAGTTTTCGGTAATGCATTTTTTCATCTCTCTGCCCGTCCGTATATCTATCGTTCTTTCTATCTATCTATCTGTCTCAACCTGCCTACCTATCAATTGCATCTTGTCGTGTGTGTGTGTGTGGACGAGGCGAGGGTTGCGCAGGTGCAGAGTGCAGGACTCGCACAAACACCTAAAAAAAAATGACAAATTAATGAAGTTTATGCTGCGCGAAAGGAAAAATATCAAAACTCGCATGACAAAGTGTGCAGATAGAAGTATACTCCGCAGGCAATAAATAAAACACTCGCTTCATAAGAGAATATTACATGTAGAAGTTAACAAAGAAAAATAAGTAGCAAAAATTAGCGTCGCATTCTTTATCCATTAAATAGACAAATATTCGACAAGAGAGAGGCAAGCAGACACACGTGCAGACCAATACAACGCAAGATTCAGTACGGGTATAGAACCACAATAGACGGAGACGCCTGTCCTAATAACTTGACACTTTTACGTCAGGGTAGAGTAAGGTGGACAGTGTTAGTACCAAACACTCCACAAATTTCAGCCAGACCCATCCCTGTTCTGCGCCGCTTTTCCCGCCGTGGTGCTGTAGCAAGAAAAACATTCACAGCATTAAGTTATTATTATTATTTTTCTTTTCTTTTTGTATTAAATTCTACTCTCTTATGACTTGCCAGTGCTGGTCATAATCCTTCAGAGATAATTATGAAATATAAAGTGAAGACGGACACTGAATGAAGGTATTGTATAAATTAACGCACTGCTGAACTCAGTGACTCTTATGAAAGGCTAGACAATTTCATTTCGGAAGCTGTTCGGTTGGCGCGCAATGCAACGTAATAGAGGAATATCAGGACCTAGATTTTTGCGTGACGGATAATTGGAATTGTTTTGAAACGAAGCACCGGTCAAACAAATATGGAGGACATCGTATATATGAAACCAAGTTTGAGCTTCTTAAATAAGTAAATGGAAATGTCCATTCATGAACTTACTATTACATTCAGGGAGTCCAGGGAGGGAAAGGGACACCAACTATTCGCTTAATGCTTGCCGCGAGGACTATTGAGACACATTAATTACATCAAGGAATCACCTCAATGGCTCGATGCTGAATTAATTACCAGATTCTTGTGGAAAAGATACATCTTTACCAGCGGATAATTAGATGACATGCCAAAATTAATATGAACTAAAAAAAAAGTATATATACTATTTTATTTATCCTCAGCAGACAGTATTTTTTTTCCTCGGCGAGTTCATCTTCTGAGGTTTTTTTAAGGAAATGTTCTTTTCTGGGTTACATTTTTTTTAGGATTTTAGGATTTATATTTTCATTTGGTGAAACTTAGTGACAAAAGCTCACTGCTATAATTAAGAATCTGGCAGCATTCCGATCTCAAAAACATTCCAAGGAACTAAGAAAACTTGTAATTCATATTTTTTTTAATTAAATATAAAGAAAAGATAAAATAAAACATGAGATAAGAACAAGTCAAAATAAATGGAGAAATAAAACGCAAGAATGAATGTCAAACGTGACGGAACTAAATCGATCTTCAGCTACATCACTGGATATTTATTTACTTACATGTTTACTTCTTTTATCTTGTCTGGTCATGCCATGACTTTTCAAATTAATGGTCGAGCAAACACAAAAGCACAACAATCAAGCACAACACAAGCGAAGTCGATGCTTGGAACGCTCAGCTCGGCGGATCCACAGCTTTACGTGATAAACTGAAGTACGATTGTTATTTTTGAAAGAAAAATTCATGTTGAAGTGATAAAACGAAGAGCATTGCTGCATAACTCACGTTGTGGGCTGATTCTTTATTTATCTCCTTTTTTTACGGTCTGTACCTCAACTCCGATGGAATGTAAAATGAAATACATGATGTGATATAATGGAACTTTTAAAACGCATTTCTGTCAGGAACGTACCATTTTTTTATATTTTTTTTCAACTCAGGGAAAGATCGCAAAGCCACATACCTGACCAACATAACGAAAACCTCAAACCTGTACTTGAGTGAGGCAAAAAAAGGAGGAGCAGAAATGAGGCGAGACATTGATGACTCGAGCGTGTCTGCGGAACCTGCCAAGAATTCATGCCATGAATGTTATCGGAACGCCTCCCTTATTCATTTTACATCGAATAAAAAACACACAAAAAAGTAAACAAACAAATAAAATAAATAAAATTTACGCACAAACCACAGAAGGAACATAAATAAAAAACTGCTTTAAATCATAACGCAATGAGGTATTAGGCAAATATTTTCGTATAAAACCTCCTAATATTTCATCATAATATCCCCACCCCCTGAACTCTCTCTCTCTCTCTCTCTTCTCTCTCTCTCTCTCTCTCTCTCTCTCTCTCTCTCTCTCTCTCTCTCTCTCTCTCTCTCTCTCTCTCTCTCTCTCTCTCTCTCTCTCTCTCTCACGACCTTTTTACCTTACTATCTCCTGGTTAGCATCACGATAGATAATGCTTTGGATGGTTTTTCTCCTCTCTGCGTTATCTCACTGGCATTCATGATTCTGCTTCTCTTTCTTCCTTATCACTACATTTACTTTCCTCTTAATTCTTGTGGACAGAATTTAGAGGCTCATTTTTCTGCCCTAAATTGTTTATCTGGCCAGGTGCAGGTCAACGCCACAAAGGAACCGGTACTGGTGCCAGGGATTCTGAGATGGGATAGGATAACGCTCTGTTGGATTCGATAGTACTTGAGTGGGATTAGATAGTGTATGTAATTATACTGAATGTAATAAAGAGTTAATATGGTCTTTATAAAACGGTGATTAATGGTTACTGATGCTAAGAGGAGAGAGATTAGATATGGTGCATAAGAAGACGGTTTGATAAATGAAGACTGTTTTTTGAAGTTAACATTGTGTGTCTTCTCGGAATAGTAAATGTAATGGACATGAACACGAACTATGAAAGAAATTTTGAATGAAAAAGCAAAATGTCGAAAGAAATCGTAACAAAAGAATAAACAATGACAGGCAAGGCTCAGCAGACGTGATGAAGCACACCTTTCCTCACAGCAGCATGATGAACATTTTATTTTATTTTTCTTTTCTCTTTTTTGTGGCCTTGGCCAGACTCCTCAGCTAATAAAAGCTACGCGTATGAGGAACACATAACTTCACTTTTCATCTCATCTATGCTAACCAAAAGCTTATTTTACAATAGAATCAGGGAAACAAATAAAACTATTATATTCTTTCTTATTTCATTTTGTTTAATTATTTATTTATCTACTTATTTTATTTACTAATTCTTTATCACGGTAGAACTTCTGTATACTTAATTATTACTCCATTAACACACCGCAATGACTCACCCAGCTGGGGGTGTGGAGAGAACGTGCAGCTTGTAAAAGAAAATAAAAAAAAAATGCCTTGTGTTCTTTCATTAATATTAAATTTGTAATTATCAAATTTGAAAATAAAGTAACTCGCACTTGCACGGCCAAGTCACTAAGGTACATTGGCTCTTTATTACATTACTTTAAATGTATTAGCTCAAAACAAGAACTTCCTCGTAAACCAATTTATTTTCATTTTAAACATAGCAAGTAAACTTATTAACACTTACTTTACATCTTTCTTGTCATAAAAAAATGTGTATATACTTTAATATTTTTGCGGTTATACTTAGTGTTCATCACTACTTAAGAGAATTAATTACTACCCATGGTGCACGTCTTCAGAATAGCAAGGCACCTCTCTCTCTCTCTCTCTCTCTCTCTCTCTCTCTCTCTCTCTCTCTCTCTCTCTCTCTCTCTCTCTCTCTCTCTCTCTCTCTCTCTCTCTCTCTCTCTCTCTCTCTCTCTCTCGCTCGCTCGCTCGCTCGCTGGTGAACGTTCTTCTTCCTGACTTCTCCTTCCCTGCTCAGACACTTTACACAGTTTGTGGTAAACTCCAAATTTCTTAATAGTCCTAACTTTACACAGCTAGACCAAGTTTTACAGGATGGGGCTTTCATAAAGGTAGCTTTGAATATTTCTCGGCTCTCGGAAAGCCGCCAATATTCCCTCCTCGCCTTTCTGCCTGCCTCCCTCACGATGCCCACCAACCTTCTGTCCCCCCCCGTACCTTTGCAAGAATATTATGTGTATTACTGATTTATGTTTTACTCGTATATCTAGGTAGACAGACAGATGAATATACATGGAGATAAACAAACTGATAGACTGCTAACTATACACGTATCTTTTGTCTATGTTACTGAATGTGTGGGTGAGTGTGGGTGTGTGTGTGTGTGTGCTGCATTGTGGGTGTTGTGTTGCGTGTGTATGTGTGTGTGCTTATGTAGCTTTCATAGGAATACCGTTATTTACTTGTATTAAGAAATAACGACAATCATCGTTGAAAAGAAAATGCATAAGCAACTGAAGAATGATTAACATATGCTTCATGCTATTTCATATGATATTAATTTATGGCAGAAGAGTACACAATAATATTCATGTTTGCAGATAGTCAGCACGTATATCCTTGAACCACTAACCACTAACACTATTTTCTTTGTATTTCATTTTTCTTCCTCCCAGTCTGTTTCATGGTAAAATATATATACTCCGCCTTTCTCGTCAGTGCACCACTACTGCCTTTACTCGAGACTGCCAAAGCTTACGGTAAGAATAAGGATTTTCAGTCTCCGGAAAATAAAAGGATGAAACAAGTTAAACTATTTTGAAAGTTTTCCGGGCTGTATCCGAGAGGCCCACGAGACCTTCCAAAACGTGAACTAATTACGTTACCCTCACAGCAGATCAATGACTTTGGTGAAGAAACTGCATCATGAAATAGCCGTGTTTGCTTGTTTTCCTTACACTAGCAGGTAATTTTGTACAGTAAGGGAAAATTTAGTATCAACACATATTTATTTCGTCTCTATATACCTCTTAGAAATGAAACGAGCGACAAACTGGTTACCATGGACAAAACGCACTGCATTCAGTTCCACGTAAAGATACAAGGATAAACAAAACGAAAGATCCAGGACTGTTGAACTGTTTCTCTCAACAACAGCAAACACAAACTTGTTTTCTCCTTTCGCAGTATTTTCTCAAAATTACGATAGTTTTAGTAAAATTTTAACTGATTACGATGTCTCTGAATTTTTTCTAACAAGATATTTAAATTTATCCTTTTCTAAGCAGTCAAATGCGTATTTAATAATAATTTGCTCCAGTTGCAGAAATGGACACAAGTAAAAAGAAATTCTATTGATAAACCATACAGAACGTGTTCAAGGAGGAACATAAGAGGCAGAGCAGAATGCAAGATGTTAGTCTGTGTTTCCTTTTAAGTCGTACCTTCCGATCTTTGCTCGCTATCTTCATAAAGAATGACAATGCTTTCACCTAACCGTATTAACACCAACATCCACAGCCAGCCACGCACTTAATACGCTCTCTCTTTTTACACACACACACACACACACACACACACACACACAGGAAGGAAGGTGGAGGAAATTAATGTCGATCTCTGCCTTTTCCTCCTTGCCTTGAGTGTGAGTGGCAGAACCCGTGAGTCACTGTTTTCGTCGCCTCCCTCCCTCCTTCCTTCCTTTCACTCCCTATTCTTCCTTCTTCCCCCAACCTTTTCTCCCTCGACTTCCCGGCACCGTCTCCTAAAACCCAAGTCACGGGGCGGCTCCTTGTCTGGGCCCGCGTATCGTCTGACGTCTCCTCCCCGTTACCTCCCCTCGCCAGTATAATCTACCTATTGCTATAGTCTCGGGGATTTCAGATACTTGTGTATATGAAAATGATAGATGCTTCCGACCTCACCTTCAAGATTACCAAGAGATAAGAAGTGAACAAGAAATACTGCCACGTGTATCATAATGTAATAGAGATTATAAAACTCTTTCGTCCCTCAGAAATACAAAACTAAACAAAAAAATAAAAGAATCCTTTACAGCAGCAAACAAGATGGTAAGAAAGAGCTGTACCCGAAAGGAAGAGTAAGGAAATATATTGGAGATGTTATAATCCGAAGTGTCCTTTTTTTCCTTATCAAAGAGAAAAAGGCCTTGGCAATTTCACAGTCAACGATCAAACGTACGAGTATACAGAACTCAACCAGCTCTCCTCCATGTTAGAGGTAACCTGGATCTGCTGGGGAGGACGTATTGGGAATTTTACATTTTACTTTTTCCCCCTTTTGTGAGGTTTACTTGTGTTTCCTCCTACGGTTGAAGAGTTCGGATTTCCAGTCCATTTATAAAAGAAAAAACCAGAGTACAAAAGACTTAAATCGTCAGCGTACATAACTTTGTCCGATCTCTCTATTTACGCCTTAAATTCGTGTGTGTGTGTGTGTGTGTGTGTGTGTGTGTGTGTGTGTGTGTGTGTGTGTGTGTGTGTGTGTGTGTGTGTGTGTGTGTGTGTGTGTGTGTGTGTGTGTGTGTATGATTATAGGTAAGAAATGGTAAGTATATTTAATTTCACTCCACTTAAAACTTTACTGTCTATTCAGCCACTAACAAAATAATCCCATGAAAGCATAATTTTCCACTCATAACAAATACAACGAACCATGACACCATAATCTTTACCACCTCACAACTACCACGATTACGCCACCACACAGGCAACACAATCATTCTACCAAACACTACACCACTCACACCACCACCAGGGAAACCACATACACACACATTCATCGTCATTCATCCCTAAGGTCTCACATCCCTTCCTTGCTCCTGAACCTAAAATCACCCAAGGGAACAACAGCCCGCACATGACATCCAATCAGGCGGTGTATGTCTGCCTCACAATTACTGCAACAACGTAATCTCTAATCTCCAGTGATCCATTCGAGGACTTATGGGGACATCTCCTCCTCCTCCTCCTCCTCCTCCTCCTCCTCCTCCTCCTCCTCCTCCTCCTCCTCTCTTCCTGCCTCCAAGTCGTACAACTCCATCACTGAATGATTTAACCTTGTAACTGTAATGGTGGTTGTCGCTGTCGGCATCGTCGTCGTCGCAGCAGCAGCAAGTCCTTTATTTTTTATTTATTTACTTTCATTTTATCTATTTTACTGTAGACGTACATAAAAAAAAGTATGTTTCACACGTAAGCAAAGCATTTGGTTTATTTTTGGGATTTATTCCCGGAACTTGTTTTCTTATATATGCCCTTTCCATGTTGAAACACGTTCACGTTTACTCACAAGCATGCCACTGTTGTGTTTACCAGTATGTCTCTTGACGCGTTATTTTTAGCCTCTTTTTACGCGGAAAAATATGAACTGAAAATAAAATAGTCATGTACTAGGAGTAAAGTCAGACTGAGTCCATTCCAAGAATTCAATCAATCGGAGTAATCCCAACATGATATATAAGCGGCAAGAAACTCGGCACCTGTCAGGCATCCCACTCCCACTCCCACGAGCACGCTACCAATCACACACCCGCCCATCCAATCCTGAAAAATCCTCCCAAGCCAATAACCACCTCGCATTTCGAATATGTTCATTGCATCCTTTTGGAGAGCAACAAGCCACAAGGACACCCAGTGACTGACGGACGCTGCCTCACCACCATAATGGCAAGCTAATGTCAGTCTGGAGAAACGTGTGGGGTTTGTCAAGCACAGAGCCGCTCAGTCTAACAAGGTATTGGCAGTATTTCATTATATCCGATTAATTCTGTACGGGGGATTCATGAGGAAGGAACGGAGCTGAACGCCACGCAGATCATATGTTTCATTGAAATTGCTTCACTTTCCTCTTGGCGTGCGAGTCATGATGATTTCTGGACTGGAGATCATGCCGTGGGAAGAGAGAGAGAGAGAGAGAGAGAGAGAGAGAGAGGAGAGGAGAGAGAGAGAGAGGAGAGAGAGAGAGAGAGGAGGAGAGAGAAGAGAGAGAGAGAGAGAGAGAGAGAGAGAGAGAGAGAGAGAGAGAGAGAGGAAAGAAAAAGGTTAATGATAAAAAAGAAAAAAAATTAAAACTAAGAAAAGAAATCACATGACATGCGATAATAATAAAATCACGTATATGAATCAGCAGCACACCAGACAGGGCAGCAGACACCTATACTTGCTCTCCCTGAGAATTGAAATATCTCACAAATAAATTATGTTTTCATCCCCGCGCGGCGCTAACCTGTCATTAGCGGCCAAAACTTGCCTCACGCCCTGCCCTCTGACCCGTATAAGGAGACACAATCATAAACCAACCGCGGCCGCATTACAAGAGAAATATAGACACACACACACACACACACACACACACACACACACGTATTTGTGCGATTCTCAGTCAATTTCTGGCAGCACGATCCCTTTGTCCCTGCTTCACTCCCACGTGCTGCAGGCAACGTGTCTCCAGCGAGTGCAGAGTGGCTTGGCATCGGCTGACGTTATAATCCCAGTAAGGAGATCTGGAAACTACTAAAAACAGACGCTTGCCACCCCCCCCTCCCACTCACTCTCTCTCTCTCTCTCGTCTCTCTCTCTCTCTCTCTCTCTCTCGTCTCATCTCTCTCTCATCTCTCTCTCTCTCTCTCTCTCTCTCTCTCATATATGGCATTAGTACAGTGACCACTAGTACATCTGTTCATCAGACTTGCTAGTTTCCTCGAGCTCAGTTCATATTAAGTCCTGACCTCAGTGAACCATGATCCTAATCAGTGTGCTTGTCGCCGCCTTCGTTAACTTCAGAGTCAGTGCGCCGCCGCCACCTAGGCCGTGTTCGCAGTGACATTAATGGGAGAGACTCCACTTACGGTGCAAATCGAGCTCTTCCTAATCTAACCGATTGAGATCACTGGTAACTTGTGTAGCAGATGCAATTAATTCAAATTATATTCATCGATTCGGGAGACTTAATTTAGCTGAGCCAAGTGAGTTGTGTCTATCAAGAGAGCGGCGGCTTGAGGGCCTACAACCGCAGTAAGGAAATGGAGAAGAGGAAGAATAAGAGATCGAAGGAAAGCTCCACAGAAATGTAATTCGACGTTCCTGGAAGAGTAAGATCATATGATTCTTAATTATTTAAAGGTAATGAATACGTCGAAACGAGACTGAAAAATTATAATACTAAATCAAACCACGTTTCGGAGAAGAAACTGGATAGGAAATTATCCCTGAAGGTAAGCAAGACCCACTCACAACCAGGATAGGATGACACAACAGCACAACCCCACGCCTCACTCCCACGTAAAACACGGCAAACCGATTCTTTGAACACGTCCAATACTCTTCTCATAATCATTAAAAAAAGTCCAATACTCTTCTCATAATCATTAAAAAAAATAAGCTATAATAGTAAATAAAACAAACTGTATAGTATCCTTACAAGTTTGAAATGTATGTAGAATCAGAAACGTTACAAAATCAGTTAAGGTACATTACATGTCTCCTCGCCTCTCTGCCAGCCTGGTGGTGAATGGACTGTGAAAACAAATTTTAGAGAAGTTTCCTGTGTCGCCCGTGCTGCTTTTTTTTTTCACAATTCTCGCCAATGTATACTTGTACAAACAATGGACTAGGATATAAACAAATAACAAGATAACAAGAACAGACAACGCAAGGATAAATATTTTCACACACACTCAGACTTGTACGCACACTCGTAAATTAGTAACACACACACACACACACACACACACACACACACACACACACGACTTGCTCGGCAGCCTGACAAACGACTGGAATACTTTGACACACTTTCCGCATCGAATATATCACGAATACTCGCCCACCGCTCGCAATGCATCATTCCGGTGCCACGTGAATTTGGCCCTTGGGAAGCTTATAATTTTGTGCCATCGTGGAAGAATGCGAAAGATGATCCCGGCACTTGTTTTGGGAGCGACACACATGATCGTGCTAATGTGGCGAAAAAGAAGACGAGATGAGACAATGTGTCGGTGAGTTTTAGAGAGAGACAATAGATACCGAAGCATGAAGGGATGTGTGTGTTTATTGTATGGGTATATGAGGTTATCTTGAGGAAGTTTAGGCGATGAGGTGGAAAAGTTTGAAGCGAGAAGTGTGTGTGTGTGTGTGTGTGTGTGTGTGTGTGTGTGTGTGTGTGTGTGTGTGTGTGTGTGTGTGTGTGTGTGTGTGTGTGTGTGTGTGTGTGTGTGTGTGTGTGTGTGTGTGGTGTGTGTGTGTGTGTGTGTGTGTGTGTGTTTGCCTGCCATAAGAGTAAAGGGGAAGTGGTGAAGTAAATTTGTGGAAAAGTGTGCCCATTCGAAGATGTCATTGTGATTAGCTGGATAGTGTGATTCATAATGCCATTTGATACTGAATTATTTTTTATGGATGTTAATTATCCTGCAGAAACGTATTAATTTTGCTGCAGCCAGTCATAGCTAAAAAAATGTTTCCCTATTGGAATATGACACGCAACATCCCAGGCTCAGGCCTTCAAATAACAATACACTGAGCTAATCAACCTCTCTTGTTTGAAAGATACATGGGGAAATTTAGAATTCTTATCTGTTCATAATATTAAAACTATTGAGGAGAAGCACTTTATAAGCAGTGCGTTGGTGTGGGCGGAGGCGTCAGGCGGTCAACGGTGTTTCCCAACCTCACTCATAACTATTTTCCTATATTCTTAAAAAAAAGATAGATAAATAAAAAAAATTGAAAAATATCACTCTGGACTGCAAAAATCGGACAAATTCTTAAAACATTCGTGAATACGTAATCTGTTTATTTGAAAGGGCCTACCTCACCTGACCTTACCTGACGTGACCTAATCCATTCAAACTGTATAAATCTTCGTAAAACATTTCTGCCCGACCTTCGTTTTCCTTCATCAACACAACACTGGATACGACAATTACGTGTCAAAACCAGAAACAAATTCAGTCCACAGAAATTAATACCCTGAAATATATATATACCACAACATCCGCCTAAAATTAGCAGTTAAAATGCCATGACCATTCTGAACTGTGCATCTCCATAAAACATTTTAATACTGATAATAGAAATTCTGATCACGCGGCGTCAGAGAGCTCGAATATTTATTTACTTTCCTTCTGGATTTTTCACATTTTTCGTTATTCTGGCTTTTCTCGCCAACAACCACAGGGTCTCGCGCCGTCTTGGCAACACCTAAACTCCATTACGGACTCCCAGCGGCCCTTGCCTCCCTCACACACTTACTGCGGCCAGGGGAAAAAGACTGATGGAAAGGTACTGCTATTGTTTAGTAAGGATACGAGGCCAAGGAGCGGCTATCAAAAGGGATCCAAGCTTCAAGGTGAACTGAACATATATATAACAGAATATTTACCTTTGTGAGGATTCAATTGCTTGACCAAAGTAGGTTAGAGAAGACTGGAGAAGCCTTTGTTCTCTCCTCAACACGTGTGCCATGGTGGTGGTGATGCGTGGAGTCCGCTGCAAAGAAATGAACACGTGCGATAATGTACGAACAGCTTAGCATCTAAATGTATTAATACTAATCATATAAATATACAGATTAAAAGAAATGAGAAAACAGAAAAAAAAAAGTTAGTAGCGTAATATTGACAGTAATAGTAATAGATCTGACGGTCTGAGTAATAAAGAGAGATAACACAAAAAAAGCATGTTACATACACTTTTATGATAACACACATCATATGAACAACTAAATATTTAACGACCAACAGATAAAAAGAAAAGAAAGAAAACAAAGAAAGAAAGAGAAAAGGGAATAAAAATAGTTGGAGCTTAATGTTCTTTTTATGCTAACGAAAAAAAAAAAACATTCGTAGAGATTAAAAGAAAAAGAAAAGAAAAAAATGAAAGAGACCAGCATTTATTTAATATCAAAATATTTAAATGCACAGGTAAAGTAACAACAAGGTGTACACGTGGCTCGCCAAAAACACCTCTGGGCTATTACCTATTGCATAACCTGTACTGACACACTTACTATTACCACGCACATTGTTCCGCTCCGATGATCGTAATAACAGTGATCCGGACCTGACGCAACCACGAAGGTGTAAGGCAACCCACGGCATGCGTACACTGCTGGCCTGATTATATACAGGAAGAATTATGAGTGAAGAGGAGATCGTGTGTGTGTGAGACAGACAGACAGACGGACAGACAGACAGACGGACACAGCCAAACACCAAAGATGACGGACAGACAGAGAACCCAACAGCAACAGAGACAAACAGACAAAGAAGGTGGAGGACATTAAAGGAGAAGCGGTAACGACAGTCAAGAATCACCAATCAATCAAGGCTAGTCAGGGTCAAGGTTATGAGGAAAGAGAGAGAGAGAGAGAGAGAGAGAGAGAGAGAGAGAGAGAGAGAGAGAGAGAGAGAGAGAGAGAGAGAGAGAGAGAGAGAGAGAGAGAGAGAGAGAGAGAGAGACACGCACACTGCAATACGATGAGAAATATTACTCTGCCACACTCAATTTTATATCAATATTCAACGCCATTCAACACTCGTGACTCATCACATGTCCGTAGTGAGGAGATGCCGTGTTCACTGGCTCTTTATCACATTCCCCTGGCCACGCCCTTGCTCCCTCTCTCATTCACCTGTCGTCATCCGAATGTCTGTCACCACGTATCTCTCTCTCCTCTTCCGTTCTCTATTCTCTCCCTTCCCTCCTATGTCTCTGCCAATAATCGATGCTCCTCCTTTCTCTCCCTCCCTCATCCCTCTTTCCCACCTCTACAACGTCATCACGTATCCCTTCATTCCCTATCTAAAAGACGGCCTATTCTCGAGTTGGCCGCGTCCTTGTTCCACTCTAGGCCCACGACCTGTGAATATATTTATTGTATGTAAGCAGAGTACAATACGTGAGAACATGGAGAGGTGTCGAAGAGAAGGGAGAAGTAAGAGCTGTGTGGGGAGTTTGAGTGGACGGAAGGGTGAACTGCCAACTCTAGGACGCAGTATTCTCCACTTTAAAGGCGAAAAAATCAGTTTGAAATGTGAGATGTTTATCACAACGTAATCTTAGCAACTTACAAGTAACATTTATACACTTAAGACACTTGACAAGCCCACTGACAAGATAATTCATTGTCACACTAACGCGTGTATAATTTGGCTTGCATTGCTTTGAGAGTGACATATCATGACTCATTATGTATTATTCCAGCCTTTACTCTCAATCCCATTTCATGTATCACTTGCATTCTTCATCAGCAGCATCCTAACAAGCTAATTTATTGGTTAAGAAAAAAAGAGAAAAAGAAATTAATAAGACAGGAAGGAGAGACGCAAGTGTAGTGGAGGGGAATGCAGACACCCGTGCAGACAGCAATGGTTGGTCGACATGTTACTCTTGCTCAAAGGAACAATATCGCACAAGACGCATTCTAAATTCATAAATAACCTATATAATTTATGGAAAACCGTTAATGACGCAGAACACAGGTATGTAAATACAGGTACTCTTACTGCGTCCTATTACTGTCCTGACAATTATTTCCCCAACAGGTGAAAATACCAACACTGAAATTTGAGTGGCAGTCATTTATACTAATTACGGGTGAGTAATTAGCAGCTCTAGGGCCTGTTTTAGTTTTATACACGGCCTTTGTATCCATTTGACACCCACTAAAACTAGAGCAATCATTGGACTCACAAAGTGTGGTGGCGAGTTACACAGAGTTACAGTCAGAGGGAAAAAGTCAGAAAATAACAAATGACCTGCTTTTTATATACGAGTAAATGCACAACTAAATACATGCAGAAGTAGATAACCAAAAAACGAATATGAAGAATATGAATCTCTCTCTCTCTCTCTCTCTCTCTCTCTCTCTCTCTCTCTCTCTCTCTCTCTCTCTCTCTCTCTCTCTCTCTCCATGCTCTCTCTCTCTCTCTCTCTCTCTCTCTCTCTCTCTCTCTCTCTCTCTCTCTCTCTCTCTCTCTCTCTCTCTCTCCATGCTAACATCCTATCGTGACCACACGCGCCACGCCAGCCTACCCTCCCTGCCTCCTGACGCCGCTAAACTCTACTCCAACATTATGAACTCCGGAGTATGTCTGAGCCGAGAGTTCCTCCAGGCTGCTCTCGACCCACTGCTAGCCACTTCCATCCCATGCTGCAACAGACGCTCAAGACCGCTGCTCTTATTCAGGGAGAGGAAGGCATTGTGGTGATGGGGATGATGCCTAGGTAATAGAGACATGTGTTCGAAACTCAAAGGCTACCGTCTCCTTAATGACAAGGAGGAGTGTCGCAGAGGCTGCCTTTTCACGGAAAGTCCTCATTGTGACGTCCAGCTGGCGACATAAGGGCTACCGGGATCAGAACGTGACGGTTATATGTGTGAAGAGAATCGTAACGGTGCGCGCGTCACTTAATCCTACGAAATGAACTCATTGGCCGGTACGTCAGCTCGGACTGAGGCAACCCAGGCAGAAATTGCGAAGAGCCGTAGCCTAAATTACTACTGATGTATACTAGGGACTCTTCTCAGCCATCACCATGACTCCAAAACAGAATTCACCACTTTCGCATTGGGAGGAGTATAATAATGGACACCAACACGGCCAGTCCTGAAGGGAATAATTCAGTAAAGTGATGTCTGCCACACAAAGTCCAGGAAGCATCAAAATATCAGCCTCACACACACTGGTCAGCTTCACGCCCTGTTTGCCAGAGACAGTCCGCCGAGAGGAGCCTCTAATGAATGAAATAATCAAATTACTCGGCTGGACTTGGGAAGCGTTAGGTTCTCTGCATAATTCATGGCTGCATTGTTTGGCAAGCAGTGAAATAATGTTCCAAAAGTGTTGGTCAATAAGCCCTTACTCATCATTAAGGCAAAAATTAATGGTCAGTATTTATGTATCCGTCTGTAAATACACACACACACACACACACACACACACACACACTTACATATAGTTTACTTGTATAAAATATTAAATTATTTAATTTTCTTCTATGACAGAACTTTAATGTCTGCTTTAATAGAAAATCCCATATTCTTTTCTGTTTCTTTTATCTATTTATTATATTCATTTTCTTTTGCCCACCTTCTGCTCGTATGCCAGAAAGAGTCGTGTGAGGAGAAACTACTATACAGTTATGCCCTTCTTCCTTATATCGGCCTCCCCTATAACAGAACTTCAAGAGATGCTATCGAAAAGCCTCTTTTGGTTTCCTTTTACTATTTATTTGTATCAAGTAAAAGCTCACACAACATACCGCTTTCTAACTATGAATCTCTCTCTCTCTCTCTCTCTCTCTCTCTCTCTCTCTCTCTCTCTCTCTCTCTCTCTCTCTCTCTCTCTCTCTCTCTCTGAATGATGTAGTGGCTGCAGCAGAGGTGAAGAACAACAATTGAAATAAGAATGTTGAGGAAGTATAAAATATTTTTTGTCCCTTCCCTTGTGAACTAATCCTCCATTATTAACATGGTCGAAAGCGAGTAGTCTGTTGCAATGATTCGTTAAGCTGTACCCAGTATTCCCGGTAGGCACACACGCCAGCTGCCAGACGTGTACTGTGCTGTGATGTAACACTCGCCGCTCCACCACCACCTCACCCTCGCCGATTTGCTTCCCGCCACAATAACCGATCAAGACTTCCAGTTCCAGCACTTTGTTTCCAGTTTTCCAACCACAGTTTTTATTTCCTTTTTTTTCTTTCTTTTTCCAATACAACATGCAGTGATAGAAAGTTTTTTTTTCTTTACAAAATGAAAAAGGCGCACTGCAGGTGGTTCCAGGAGACGATGATGTTGACGTATTCACACAGTTTCTCTCAATTGTAACTTAAATCATCACTAACTCAACGTAACGTGATAAGCAGTTACCCCTTGTAGCTTTCCATACGATACGTTGTCTGTTACGGTATTGAAAAACTCGCCCAGAAACGAACAGCTTCCCAACTTCCTACCGTATGAAAGCCAGCCACCAGCAACCGCAGAGTAAACAAGCCTTACTTTTGAAAACTTAGTGAGAGTACGTACAGAGGAGAAAGAAATTATATTACCGTCAAATATAAGACAAAACGAGTGAGGGGAATAAACGAGAGAATCGAGATGAAGAAAACAGGAGTGAATTTGAGGTAAGACAGAAGGAAACAAGAAATGAAGCACGATGAGCACAAGGTTAAGCATGATGAATGGCGTTAAGAGACACGAATTTTTTTTTTTTTTTAATGGATCGTGAACCTGAACATGCGTGGTATTCATGGCGGTATAATACATAATTTATGATGTTGGAAGCAGTAGATAATCGGAGTTAGAAACATGTAGTTGTTGAACTTAAATAAGGCAGTCGCCCAGAAGACTTGCAGTGATGACTTTCAAATGTTAAGGTATAATAAGAATCACGTTCCCCCCTCGTTGTGCACATTTAGAGTTCCGTGTGTGTGTGTGTGTGTGTGTGTGTGTGTGTGTGTGTGTGTGTGTGTGTGTGTGTGTGTGTGTGTGTGTGTGTGTGTGTGTGTGTGTGTGTGTGTGTGTGTGTGTGTGTGTGTAATAATAATAATAATAATAATAATAAACGGTTTATTATTTAGGCAGTTGACAAACTGAAAATGTACATAGGGGATGGGGATGTGGAAAGGTACGTGACTAGTGTTCGGTAAATGCCAAAACGAAGGTGGTTTTATTTATCCTATAAGTGGACAAATGTTCGACAATCTTGTTAGCACACGTCGCATCACATTTCAGATAATTCATGCTTTTTTTGTATGGAGTAACCTAAAAATATACTAGTGACTATGAAGGGGAAAACTACAAAGTGAGAGAATTTCATGATTGTAAATACACGGAGAAAGATAATCACATACTAGTATGCTTAAAAAAAAAAAAGTTACTCGCACCATAGCATAATGAAATAATTGATGGTCCACCGGTCTATAAATACAGTGTGAGAAATTCTTACTTTGTTATAAAAATAGAAAATCTCAAGTTTCCAATTTACATAATTCTTGCAAGGATCCTAAAATAAAAAAATAATAAAGATTCCTTCTTTAAGTACAAAACCAAAATCCCATACATTACAAGGCAAATGAAAGGAAGTGTCTCTGCAATACACACGACACTGCGCCAGCAACCAATGCCTTTCACACACTTCTCGGCCTGATTCATCTGCAGCTTCAACAAAGGTACAGTGAACAAGACCTAAATCAACAGATCTTGCTCCGACAATAGCGGGATGACATGAAGGCCTGAAGACCGTTTGCTGTCACGCTCCAACAAATGCACGCACGCACTCAATTAAAATTTAGTTTGCGTCGTGCCAAGTGGCTTATGCGCAAAAAAAAAAACTTGTTCCTCGGAAAGTTACGGGATTCAGAAGAAAAAAAGTGAGAAGTAAAGAAGAGAAACTAAGAAAGTCACAAAGCAGTCTTTAAATATGAGAGAGAGAGAGAGAGAGAGAGAGAGAGAGAGAGAGAGAGAGAGAGAGAGAGAGAGAGAGAGAGAGAGAGAGAGAGAGAGAGAGAGAGAGAGAGAGCACTATAAACTAAACAAACCTTCAGTAATATGCTGAAATCGAAAGGAAAACATTTTCTCGAGGGAGGGATTCAGGCCATGACCTCTCACAGGGGGAACCAATAAGAAAATGTCAACAAAAACCAGTCCTAATGGATTCCACATATTGTTGATTAATGTGTGTGTGTGTGTGTGTGTGTGTGTGTGTGTGTGTGTGTGTGTGTGTGTGTGTGTGTGTGTGTGTGTAAATATAGATTGACAGACAAATATATATAGAAACACACACACACACACGCCCACATGAACAAGTGTGAGAAGTGGTCGGCGGGACGGGTGGAGCTCAAGGGCATCCCGTCTCCTCCCTCCTTTCCTCCCGCAGTCTGCCCCGCTCCCTCCCTCCCTGCATCCGTGCTCTGCCTCCCCCACCTTCACCCCACATCACCCGAGGCAGCCGCCCTGCCGTCTGCTCCTCTCCGGAGCAAGCTGACCTCAGTTAATCACTCAGCCCCACACGCGAAGCTTTCCCAACATTCTCCTTTTTGCAAATCGACGTTTAGAATGACTTTGGAAATGATGACGACAGCACAGAGCACTTACACCTACCAGGACCGCGCTGGCCACTGCACGAGGACGAAGAGGAATTAATTAATTGTCAGAAGAACCCAGCGTTGGTAGAATATCTATTATAGACCAACTCCATGCGCTCTTTTGTCTTTATCGCAATAACAGTGAGGTGTTGCTTTTCTCTCTCTCTCTCTCTCTCTCTCTCTCTCTCTCTCTCTCTCTCTCTCTCTCTCTCTCTCTCTCTCTCTCTCTCTCTCTCTCTCTCTCTCTCTCTCTCTCTCTCTGCTATTCCACAATCGACAAAGAGCAGTAGCATGAGCAGATGTTGCCTTTAGACGATCACCATTATTTTACGCACTTTTCCACAGGACATCTGGAAAGGAGACGCGCCTCCTCACTCCTGTCACACAAACCCACGTCGGGCCCTCGCGTGGAGTCCGTCTCACGAGAACAAAGCAAATATCACAAGACTATCATCACTAGATCCAGGAAAAGCTCAGAGGTGAGTTTACTTCAGTTTGTGCGAAGGTTCGAGATGTTCAGATGCGAATTGTCGGGCGATGACACCAGTGCACCTGCCGCCCTGCCCAGGTAAAAGTTGCCACTCGCTGCGTTGCCAACAACTGCTCCTTGTTATTGTGTATTCGAGCTCGTTTTATGGTTCCTAATGTTTTCCTGGACTTGAGCTTTAATGCTATTACAGTGCACTCATACTTCTCCGACCGGCCAATTACGACGCAAAGAAAACGGGAAGACAACGCCGCCAACACAATTTTTTTCCCTCTACTGTTGCGTCCTCCAGTCTGAAATTCCTCCAGCCCTCACGACTTTCCTCATTATTCTCACCACTCACCGCGCGCCAAGACCCGCCTCACTCACCCCACCTGCCCGCAAAGGTGTACTTTTTATCCCCCAGCCACGTCATCTCTAATAGGAAAATAAATGTATGCAATATTCAAATACTAGTACCACCAACACAAAACTACCCACTCCAGCACCAACAATGATGAATACGAATGTCGCCACGACAAAAATAAATAAATAAATAAATAAATAAATAAATAAATAAAATAAAATAATGCACGTAGAAACACACGCTTTTAAAATATATGTATATAAAATGCGAAATGCAAAATGAAGATGAATTAAAATAAGTGCGGTGAGCATCAACTATCACACTTCCCTCCGCCCACCAAGCAGCGACAGGTTGACAAATGCCTTCATCATCCCCCAGGCCATCACGGCGACACCACCTTAATGGAGCCTGATGGCCACTGAGTCTCAATACTGAAGACAAGGTTCGTGCATGATTTTATTCAGCTAAATTACTATTACCTGAGCAAGGAGAAGAATTTACACCAAATAAAAGTAGTGGAGTCCGACCACAGTGTCATGTTTTAATGGAGCGGCAAAATGTTTTTAGTATTAGACTAACTGCAAGTACATTTCCCTTCCCACCCGCTGCTCTTCAGGTAACAGGTATACCACTTAATAGTATGATGGGTTCGGAGCCACTCCAATAATCAATTTACATATTATATATATATATATATATATATATATATATATATATATATATATATATATATATATATATATATATATATATATATATATATATATATATATATATATATATTTCATTTTTTCTTTATTTATTTATCTGCAAAACTACGTTCACCTTTAACATCTATGCTGTCTTATCGTTGTAGTGTGACGGGCCTGATTTCCATAAAGCACAGTCTGTGACGCACCTTCCCAAAGCACTGCCGGCAGCGAGCTCCACCTTGCCTGCTGCAGTAACAAACCCCCAAGCTTGCGAGGCGCGTTCTCTCCTCGACGGGCGGCACGAGCCGGTCAAGCGTCGAGGGCAGCTTATTGAGACCTGGTGACTTTGACCCTCGGCCTTCTGAATGTCCAAGCGCACCCCGACGCCCTATTTGGTGAGTCTCGCTTTCTGAGTTTGTGATTTACGGGATGGGTGCACACACCCTGGACCGACCACCTACATACAGACGACTTAGCTTAAACTGCCCACGCAGGCTCTTTCGACGAGGCTGTAAATCATTGTTTCTTCGAAAGCAGAGAAGAGTTCAAGAGAAAAAGAGAGACTTTTAGAGGTTTGTGGAAATGAGTTTGGGAGATTTTATGTTGCTTGTAGGGTTTCAACTTGAGCAGACCACTGATGGATGAGGGGCGTAGGCATCAACTGTCAGATTCTGTCAATGACATGCAATATTTATCTACCTTGTATTCCAAAAACATAAAGCCAACACCGGACACGT
This sequence comes from Scylla paramamosain, assembly GCF_035594125.1. Taxonomy (NCBI): domain Eukaryota; kingdom Metazoa; phylum Arthropoda; class Malacostraca; order Decapoda; family Portunidae; genus Scylla; species Scylla paramamosain. Next base: position 2,106,577 of record NC_087174.1, read on the forward strand.
GGTCCTCCCTATGCCAAGGTAAGAGCAGACAGATGATTCCTGACTCACTCTTAGGCATCTTAGTCAGGCTTTTAAGGTCCATCTGTGTATCAGAGGATCTGCAGCCTCAAGGGGTCCTCCTATGCCGTCCTCTCTTTTTTTTTTTTTTTTTCTCTCTCTCTCTTTCTCTCTCAATTTCGCTGAAAAAAAAAAAGGTGCACAGGTTCCCTTGCCATCGAAAGAGACAAAAAAGCGTCTCTGAAAACAAGAAAGAGGACATAAACCTGCATGAGTAAAATTCACTTACAACAAAATCACACGTGCTCGATATCATCCATGCCATTGGTAAGTCTCTCTCTCTCTCTCTCTCTCTCTCTCTCTCTCTCTCTCTCTCTCTCTCTCTCTCTCTCTCTCTCTCTCTCTCTCTCTCTCTCTCTCTCTCTCACACACACACACACACCTGCCAAGATAAAAATAAAACAATAGCAAAAGTGCGAGTCAAACCAACTTCTTTCATCTTTCTTCCAGCGGCAGAGGAAACAACAGGAAAGAAAGACCAGCCACACAGACGAGATACAGCTGCATGTGATGCGAGGAGCCACGATCCTGGCCTTGCAAGTATTAACTTCTTCAAAGGCGCGAGTAAACTGACGATCGTGCAGGCAAGCGGCTTTCATGTCCGTCACAGTTCATATGGAAGTTTACTTTGCGGATTACTCCACTTCCAGCCACTCACTTAAGAGATAATAATGCGAGATGACTTCAATATCGAATGTCTGTATTTGCTAAACTTCTATTTCCAGACGACTTGTATCTACAGCACATTTTTAGTACCTGATACTTTGCATCGGTCGCAGTACTTTGTTTTCCAAAAAGATGACTGGAATGTTTGCTTTTGTTTCAGCAGGAAGCTCACTGGTATTCATCAGGCGCGCTTTTCATACTCGCATGAATAAATGTTTCAAGCCATGAATTACAAGATCGAGACGTGTATCTGAAACTATGATGACATTCACGAAGATTCATCAGACCCGCATCGCCAAGGGAGTCATAAATCAGCAGGCGCAATGAAAAATGGTCATCTCGGTGGGGTCTTCACTCACTGTCCGAACAATCATTCAAAACGGTACTAAATGAAGAGGAAAACTAGTATGATATGTCAATTATTTAAATCAAGAAGAAAGGATTATTACATTCTCTCGCTATCTCTCCATTTCTCCTGAGCAGAGGAAGGGAGTGCAAGAAAAGGTCTCCGAGAGGCAGGTCCGGGGTCTGGCTGCTGCCCGGGTCCGCTGAAGGCGCCAGGCAGTCCTTACTCGGGCTGGTCGTAGGCATCTTGCCAACATCTGCATTCCTCCCTCCCTCCTCCACCTCTACCATTACTACCACACTACCAGTTGTGTGCTCTCTCTGGTGTGTGTGTGTGTGTGTGTGTGTGTGTGTGTGTGTGTGTGTGTGTGTGTGTGTGTGTGTGTGTGTGTGTGTGTGTGTGTGTGTGTGTGTGTGTGTGTGTGTGTGTGTGTGTGTGTGTGAGAGAGAGAGAGAGAGAGAGAGAGAGAGAGAGAGAGAGAGAGAGAGAGAGAGAGAGAGAGAGAGAGAGAGAGAGAGAGAGAGAGAGAGAGAGAGAGAGAATAATCGTGTGTGTGTGTGTGTGTGTGTGTGTGTGTGTGTGTGTGTGTGTGTGTGTGTGTGTGTGTGTGTGTGTGTGTGTGTGTGTGTGTGTGTGTGTGTGTGTGTGTGTGTGTGTGAGAGAGAGAGAGAGAGAATAATCGTGTGTGTGTGTGTGTGTGTGTGTGTGTGTGTGTGTGTGTGTGTGTGTGTGTGTGTGTGTGTGTGTGTGTGTGTGTGTGTGTGTGTGTGTGTGTGTGTGAGAGAGAGAGAGAATAATCGTGTGTGTGTGTGTGTGTGTGTGTGTGTGTGTGTGTGTGTGTGTGTGTGTGTGTGTGTGTGTGTGTGTGTGTGTGTGTGTGTGTGTGTCTGACCACATGTGCGTGTGCGCGCGTGCGTAAATGTGCTTGCCCTTGTGCATGTGGTTCGCATGATTGCTTCTTAGAAATTGCAGCTGCCCCCTTAGGCTAACTGCTGTATATCTTGGGAGAGGACGGGATGACCTCACATCTCCAGTGAACCATTTCCTTCACCACGTCAACGAGAACCACAGCCCACTCTGCATGTTTTTCCACTTCATATTCCTGTGTAGTGGATCATCCCTGATTATACAGAGTAAGATAAAAAAAATTAAGTCCACTTCCAACTACACCACATTACCATTTCCTGAGGCCTCGTGACTTAGCCTACCGCTGCTGGCAACGCTTAGTCTCTGCATACTCCTGTAAGCCTACCGCCGCCGCCCCCTCACACCAGCCACAATTCCTCCTAGAGTGCACCCCTCTTTCCTCTCTTCTTTCCTCCTCCCTCCTGACCCTCCTCCCCATCCTCCCGCTTCTCCTCCTCCCTTTGCTATTTACACAGATCGCCGCCCTGGAGTCGCCCGAGGGTTTTGGCGCTCTCCTCCCGCTTCCCAGCCTCTTCCTTCTCCTCATCTCTCTCTCTCTCTCTCTCTCTCTCTCTCTCTCTCTCTCTCTCTCTCTCTCTCTCTCTCTCTCTCTCTCTCTCTCTCTCTCTCTCTCTCTCTCTCTCTCACACCAGACACGACTTTGCCACATCATCTTTGTTTAAGATTATGTGTGCTTTTAGTTAGCTACTCCAGGGTTTATTTCTCATAATGTTGCTGTAAGGAAATGATAATTATGTAAATACTTGTTACAGATGCTCTATTTGTTGAAACAATTCCAGTAAAGACCGATGCGATGTTTCTAAGGGAAGGTTGTAAATACGAGTGAAGAATGTTTCCCTCCTGCTTGACGATAGAGGGATAACTGATTGGTTACAGATGAATCTAAGACACCGGATGGTTTATGGAAACACCTCCTCTGGATTCTTACATGTGAAGAGAGAGAGAGAGAGAGAGAGAGAGAGAGAGAGAGAGAGAGAGAGAGAGAGAGAGAGAGAGAGAGAGAGAGAGAGAGAGAGAGAGAGAGAGAGAGAGAGAGAGAGAGAGAGATGGTGAATACTATTAGAATAAACTACCACACACCAATTCGTTAATCTATTCATAATTCACCACGTCGATAAGGTCTTGCTATTCAAGGCGGCTTACGTTTACGACAACAAAACATGCACTAGGGCGTCGACACTATGGACGCCGACGGCCGAGCTCGAGGCGCCTTTGAAGTTAAACAGAATGTAATTGGTATTAATTGAGGAAGAAAGAAAGCAAGAAGACTGGTCCAATATAATGTTTAAGCCTTCACTCTCATAGCCAGGAAGCAACTCACGGGAAAGTGGATGGAGTTGGTGGAAATCACAGGGCGCGTGAGGACCCCCGTCATTCTCCTCTCACAACGCCACACACTACAGCCAATTCGCCCCCCGCAGTAGTAGGAGCAGGTGTTGGGAGCGCATAGTCCAGTGCACTTCAGAATATTGTAGGATAAACGTAGATACTGTGTAGCTTATCGTGAGTTGAGCAGAGGGAGGCGTCAAGAGCGATATGAAGTTTATAGTGCTGTAAAGTTAGTAGACTTCGGGATCAATTAGAGTCAAGTCAATTTACCTCAGAGAAACCATCCTGCTCTCTCTCTCTCTCTCTCTCTCTCTCTCTCTCTCTCTCTCTCTCTCTCTCTCTCTCTCTCTCTCTCTCCCGTACTGCCTTAGGATCTGAATGATTTACTGGAGCGGCAATTTCGCATTTTCTTTTGGTAACTGAAGACCTTTCCCTGGCATTTTCAAGGCGAGAAGGTGAATGTGCCTCCGAAAGTGCTGAGCAATGGGATAATTTTACACTCCTCCTACAGATATAGTTCTTGAAGACATGAGAGAGGGCTACAAAATGCTGGTACAAAGACAAAAGTCTTACTGAGCGAGCACAACTATGCATAATCAGCCGTGCGTTGCAAATCGAAACCTTGCTCAGAATATTCCCGCAGCAAAGGGCGTGGCGTGGTCTCATGTGGGGGAGTCATTCATCACAGGGAGTGAGAGGGAAAAGAAAGATTTTTACATCGATCCCAAACTTACTTATTGTTTTCTTGATGCTGGATTAATATCATTTTAAGCAAGAGAAAGGCAAAAAAGGAAAAAGAAAAAAGAAAACGAGTTTGTGGGACAGTGAAATAGTGAAAGTGATTCTGCTTAAGAACAAATAATAAATATTTTGTTCTCTCTCTCTCTCTCTCTCTCTCTCTCTCTCTCTCTCTCTCTCTCTCTCTCTCTCTCTCTCTCTCTCTCTCTCTCTCTCTCTCTCTCTCTCTCTCTCTCTCTCTCTCTCTCTCCACACGCTTCTGCTCCCGTGACATTTGCAGGCTAAAGTATCGAGGCGTTCAGGTCTTACTTAATCTTTAACCTCAATAATTTACTTACAATTCATAACCTGGAAGTATTAGAGTCTAGTTAAAAATGGAATACAGAAAACAAAGCCTTGATGATTTTTAAAAGACCTCTGTGAACAGATTCTTTTCCAGGAGTTTACAAAACTTCAATAGAGTCAGCGGTCCAGGAGGAGCAAAGCTGGGGGGAAAAAGTGGTGTGGAAGTTTGGCTTTAAATTCAGAAACGAGAAAATGTAAAAGAAAGTGACATACTTGAAAATAGTGAGAAAAAGGACAGCCAGACTAAAGGAGGAGGCGAGGAAAGAGAAGGAAGTATCGAAAAGGCGCCACGCAGGGGTCCGGCACGACAGGGCGAAACGGGGAGAGAGATAAATGGCTCTGTCCTCGCCCCGTCACGGCGAGGGAGGAAGTTATGACGAGGGGAGCGTCTGCGAGGTGCGAGGAGGGCGAGGTGCGGTAAGTACTCAGGAACGTGAGGGTTGAGGCGAAGAGTGAGACATCAGGGGAGGAGAGCAACCCTTGGAACACTGTTGAAAAGTGATGATTAGCTATAAAGTGTGAAATGTGTATGCGAGAATGCGAGGGAGCTTGAGATGCTGAGAGCGAATCATGACGATTAACATGAGAACAAGTAGAAACGTGTGAGGGAAAAGGTGGCACTGCAAGGAAATGGTGTTGAAAGATATGGGCTCTTGCCAACTGGAATCGTCGGGAGGAAGAGGACGAATGGGAAACCTAGCAAAAGGGTGCACCATAACCACTCATCCCTTCGCTTACGTGCTGATGGGAGGGCGTCGAGAGAAGCGGATGACAACACTGGAAAGAAAGAGAGAGTGGAGAGTTGCTTCACTAACACACACATACACACACACACACACACACACACACACACACACACACACACACACACACACAGTCCTGAGATAGGGGGCGTTAATTCGGTGAGAGAAAAAATAAAAGCAAAAGTGATACCTTACCTTAGTATCCTGACAGCAAAAAAAAAGGTGTCCTTCCATGAATTCGAGGACACGCCCTGACAACACAAGGAAAAGAGGGCGAGTTGAAAGAAAAAAAAAAAGTGGGCGAACCAAAGAGCACGGTGTCAACAAACAGAGCGAGAAAACATTCACTTCTAATGTTACTTGAGTCACAGATGCATATTGCATCACACCTGAGGGGTCAAAACAAAAAATAAAAACAAGAGGATGAGAAGAAATAGAGCTCTCGAGTAAATCGAGAGCGAGAGAGAGAGAGAGAGAGAGAGAGAGAGAGAGGAGAGAGAGAGAGAGAGAGGAGAGAGAGAGAGAGGAGAGAGAGGAGAGAGAGAGAGAGAGAGAGAGAGAGAGAGAGAGAGAGGACGACGAAGATAAAATCAACGAAAGAGATTTAAGTTGTATGTCCATAAAACCAGACTACAAACCCAAATAATGATAATACTCTACGAGACACACACACACACACACACACACACACACACACACACACACACACACAAAGCACGTTTCTCTCATCAGTAAAGCCTGCGGGGAGGTGGGGATGGGGGGAAAGGAAGTGCTGTTTACCCGCTACTGGGACTCTGTAAGGGAGATAGAGGTCTGCCACATCAACACGCAGGTGAGGCTGGCGTCCTTCAGGTGAGCCGCTGAGCCATGCACGAGAGCGGAGACTCATCAAGGTCGGGTGGATGTCACCGCGGACACCTGTGATACCAAGAGGTAAACAGAGCCACACGGTGCGCCTCCCACACCTGCAACTTTTTACGGCTGAAAGATGCCCTAGAATTAGTGTTACGGTAACGTGTTTGCCATTAAAATGTACGTAAAAGTAGGAATTTCACTGTGCAGTAGAAGTAACAGTAGCAGAGGCACCAGCAGTAACAGTAACAGCCGTGGTGGCAGCAGTAGAGGCAGTAGTAAACAGCGCCAGCGGGAGGGCTCGTCAGGGGCTGGGGGTGGCGAGTGCGTGTTAGGGCGTACTGGACTGTCCGGTTTTTGTCCGCCTCCTCCGCCCTTGTCTTCCTCCCCCACTCCCCTCTCCCTCACTCTCCCACACCGCCCCCACGCCCTCACTCACCGTCCCTCGCCGCCGCCCCCACGCTCCGTCCCTCCCTATCATTCCCCTTTGCTCTCCACTACACGCTGCCAAGCCAGGTTTTCTTTCTCTTCAACAGATTTAGAGCAAGTCATACACTACAGCTTTGTTGATCGCTTACCAAGGAACTTTTCAGCTGACGCGATTACTGGTTCCCATGTTCAAAGTTGACTGTATGTGCAATTTAAGTCGCGTTTCTGTTTATGTTGCATCACTTTATCGAGATGCATCGCGCACACAGAAAACTCATTAACGTAAGAGCAAAGACGATTCGTATAATAGGCGAGATTATCACTGGTACTGTCGCGAATTAAGTGGTGAAGCATTTTGTATTTATATCATGTGAGTGTGTGTGTGTGTGGTGTGTGTGTGTGTGTGTGTGTGTGTGTGTGTGTGTGTGTGTGTGTGTGTGTGTGTGTGTGTGTGTGTGTGTGTGTGTGTGTGTGTGTGTGTAAACCTCGCCGAGCTGGAAATACGAGTTCTATTCAGCTCACTCATCCGTAGAAACAAAAAATTCCTCCGCAAAATAAAATAACCTAACAAACGACAAATAGCTGCATAAAAAGCCAGACTACCAACTTAAGAGAGTCGGGGAATGGACTGGTCATGTCACACTCGGCAGGACCAGAGCTCAGCGGCAGGAGGAGCAAGCGGGAGCAACAGGCGTAACGAGAGTACACCGCGCGTCCCCAGGATGGCTGCATTCTTATCTCGGGACGCTGACCCCCGCCCGCCCGTACCCCGCAGCTCTTCCTCTTGCATAGTCAACGCCGGGAAGCTGCCGAAGTGATCCCTTGCTTAACTTAAAAGGCTGCCATGTTCCTGAGAGCGAAGACATTTCCTTTCACTCAGCAGGATGTGACTGATTTAATCATCTCATTGTCACTACTTGAATTGCTCTTAACTGTGATCGCAGACATTATTCTCTTGGGAGTTTAACGATGCCAAGTTTCCATGGATGAACATCTAGTCTATGTCTATATTGTAGAGATTTGTAGACTTGTATACTTGTAAGCTTGTAAGTCTATACTGTAGAAACTTGTAGACTTGTAAGTTTGTAAGTCTATACTGTAGAAACTTGTAGACTTGTATACTTGTAAGTTTGTAAGTCTAGACTGTAGAAACTTGTAGACTTGTATACTTGTAGGTTTTAAGTCTATACTGTAGACACTGGTAGACTTAGATACTTGTAGGTTTGTAAGTCTATACTGTAGAAACTTGTAGACTTGTATACTTGTAGGCTTGTAAATTTATAGAGAAATTGTTCTCTTATTTGAATGATTTCATTTGAAGTCTTAAATGGAATCAGGTTCCTTCACGAGTTCAAGCAAGTCTGCTCGCCTTTGTTTCCCAAGGAGCCAAGACATTTAATCTCCATATTTATTACCTACCATCTTAATATTCGGGGTCTCCTGCAGATGAAACATTCAGAGACCACCGACGATCACCCGCCTAACCCCCGCCACCCTAGAGGCCGCCATAAAGCCCACACATTATTCTTTTCATTAGCGACAACAACGCCGACATATTCTATGCAGCTGAACGCTACATACCGAGCTAGTCCATTTCCATACTCATACCGGGTAAATAGCACTGTCTTCTTCCAAACACACTTTCGCCCGATGCGTGCCGCGTGTTTCAACAGGGAGCAGGTAGCCAAGACGAGCCACCTGCACGGCCGCCAAGTACTTCCTAGGCTCCCCCGCACACTCGACCCCTGCCGCGCCAGGTACAACACACTCTTCTCCCGTGCATGGTAACCACGACAGACCCTTAAGGACCAGGTTTCTGAGAACAGCAAATATGGTACTAAATGTAAATGATGACAAACGTCCGTATGAGCCACGCAGCGCGACTATGCACCATACAGGGCACACAAGGCTCGACACACGTGTGCTTCCATTTTACATTCACCTCAAACACGACTGCATCCCGGACTTCTAGGGCAGAGGAGACGGTGTGAAAAGCTTCCCTTCACTGGTAACCATCGCACTTGCTTTTCAGTTAGTGCTTAGCGTTACATGTGAGGGGTTCGCAACATGACCTCCCCGCGGGTTTAATATCTGCAGAGACACTTGCTACATTCAGCATCACCTGAGGGAAGCGTGGGAAGCGGAACGTATACATGTACTTCATGGTTAGGGAAATTTATTACCAAATATAAAAATAACGAGTACAATGAACGTGATCATAATGGAAGCAACAACACAAGTATGAAGAGAAAACCTGAGAAGCTGTCTGGAGCAGCGACCCGATGTGCGCGCCATTATTGAAGATATAAATAGGATAAAGTAAAATAACGAGAAAATTCTTCTAATAACAAAGTCTTCTAAGAGCAAAAAGTAAAGGATACAGGAAACGCAGCAGCTAAATAAAGGCTGGAGTGCAAAAAGAAAAAGTACTTTCCTTATCTATTTTCCACGTGCTGTAAAAAAGTCTCGCAGGGAAATTTATATTTATTTAAGTTTATCTTTCCTCATAAGAGTCTCTAAAGGGAAAACATTTCAACGAACAACGTTTTTTATTCCATCTTTTCTACACAACTCCTTTTGCCCATTCAACGAGATTTGTACCATTTCCCTTGTTATCCTATTTCATGAAGCTTTTTTCCCCGAGTTTCCAGCCGTCATCACTGCGACCTCTGGTAAAAGAAAATTCCAGCAAAAGAGATCAAACTTAGCAAGCTCATTGATGGCAGCAAAAAGGAACATAATACCATAAAAGCGTAGGTAAAAGCTATTGAATATTACACTTTCCCAATAGCTAGTGGAAGTATGAACTTTTAGTTAGCCTCGAGATCGTCTTACAAGGGAGACCCAGGAAAGAGAAGCTTTTTTCGGGGGAAGGGCACGCCATTTCTAAACTTACGAGATACATTATAATAATTACTTTAAACGAGCTCCTATTGCAGCCACAACACATTTCTTTTAGCGTAAGTTGAAATATATTAGTGTTTATACGTAATTATAATCATAGTGGAAATTATAAATATATTATCTCCCCTTCCTCAACTACTACAACTACTATTATTATTACTACTACTATCTAAAGTATTACTACTACTACTGCTACTACTACTAGTCTCTAATTATCCCTTAGTTGTCTATATAATGGAGTGTCTCGTGCGTCTTCTACGTAATAGCAAGGATAATACTTATTGTAGTAGTAGTAGTAGTAGTAGTAGTAGTAGTAGTAGTAGTAGTAGTAGTAGTAGTAGTAGTAGTAGTAGTAGTAGTAGTAGTAGTAGTAGTAGTAGTAGTAGTAGTAGTAGTAGTAGTAGTAGTAGTAGTAGTAGTAGTAGTAGTAGTAGTAATGATAATAAGGATAACAACAACACATTATCTGTTCGTGAGTATCTGGTATAGACGAGGACACGTGCTTTGCGGGAGTCACCTGGCGTAATTCACAGAGGGATCATCCTTTTCCAGATTATTAGGCGAGTGTTCAGTAACAATAAAATACGAGGACTTTACACCAGGTCTTAATTTGATGCGTTGTCCTACACGTCAGAGATTAGCGAGGACGGGAGATGCGATTACCTTGCAGGGCTGAGTTACCTGATGAGGCGATGATATGTGGTTATTGCCGAGACGCGCGCGCACCCTCCCCCCCCCAACACACACACACACACACACACCGCGGGATAATTGCTGAAATATTCCCGCCCTATTTTCATGGGTCATATTTCACTGCGAATCAGAGGGTTTTCCTAGTATAAAAATACCCGGTTCTATTGGACGGTACCCTAATGAATATATATGTGAGGATATTTTTTCTCTTCCGTAATAAGAATATTCAACAAATAACCTTTTTCCATTTTTAGCTCCATTCACTGAGTCGAGGGAAGAATTTTATTATATACTTGTTGATTTAATTTAATATCTTGTCCTGTGTGTCTCTCTGTTGTCTTGATCGCTCTACAAACTCTCGCTACATAAGTCAACTGTCAAGATGTACGAGACGAAGCAAAATAACGTAAACCCACAAGAAGTATCGTGTGTTAGAGGAACATTATTGCCCTCACTGACAGTAGGCCAAATAAAGTGTTCTTCCAATAGCCAGGTCATAATGTACAACCAATAGGCCTAACGTAACACTTGACGTAACACCTTTCCATACCTCCCATGTGAACGATACGGAGATACAACAACAAATTCATGTCAGTGTCCCGCTTTCTGGTCCATTCTCCATGTAATAACACCTATTCTCCATGGAAATAACCACTTTTTACAACTTTTCTTCCCATAGACTTTCCTGTCACACGAAAATCAACTTATGCATAATAAATACAATCCTTCCTTCTACCTTTCCTTCCATGGGTCCATAGATTTCCTTAATACGCCTAACCCAACTTGTATATACACGGAAATAACAACCCTCTCTAACATTTCTTCCAAGGCTGTATAAACTTCCCTACAACGCGAAGAACGTACTGTACCTTACCTCATACCGATAGCCACTGATTCCACGCTCCACTGATCACGAAACACAAGATAAATCACCCCACTGGCCAGGTAAACTCTAATAAAAAAGGATCCCATATCACATTTTAAGCCGCCGTGTAACAAGTATAACCGGAGCGCTGACTCACACCGCCGGCGTGACCCAGCCGCGGCGGATATATTTCAGGTGACCTCGTGGGGGTGCAAATTACAGACCCAGCGGTGCCTGCCATCACCGTCACAGCGAGAGGCTTTGTGGTGGAGGGGAGGGCGCCGGCGGAGTCAAGGAAGCAGGAAGGGTAAAGAACAGCAAGGGGAGACTGAAAAAAATGGTAGGAAAGGATGAGGAAGAGGAGATGGTGGTCTTAGGGAAGAGGAGAAAACGGCAAATTGTCTCTCTCTCTCTCTCTCTCTCTCTCTCTCTCTCTCTCTCTCTCCTCTCTCTCTCTCTCTCTCTCTCTCTCTCTCTCTCTCTCTCTCTCTCTCGTCCATCACTCTAAGAATCTTTTGTAGGTAATCTTATAACACTCCCGAGCATCGTCATCTTCACATTCTTTCCCCACAGACCAAGATTACCACTCAAGACATTCTAAAAGTCGTACTCAGATATCAGTCTAATTAAAATGCTCTTCACTAACCGACATCCTTAACACTCTCTCTCTCTCTCTCTCTCTCTCTCTCTCTCTCTCTCTCTCTCTCTCTCTCTCTCTCTCTCTCTCTCTCTCTCTCTCTCTAACACATTTATCACGTTCCTGTACGGCGAGACACTGAAAGTAGCTCTCTCCCTTTTCTCGCTCCTTCGGTCCTCCTTCCCCTCTCCGCACCTCTTACGGAACACCTGGTCCCATTCTTCCCCGGTGATGCCAGGTAATGACACGGTATCAGGCACCTACTTGGAGGGAGGGAGGGAGGGAGGGAGGGAGGGAGGGAGGGAGGAGGAAAGGTCGCCCGAGAAACGAGCCGGCCCTCTTCATGCCGCTGGTGGGATGCCAGCGGTAAGTGGCCCCCCTTAGTGTCGTCAATCTTGCGATACATTCTATGCTGAACTATTTCTACCTCTTTGTCTGTCTGTCTGTCTGTCTGTCTGTCTGTCTGTCTGTCCCACTGTGTCCATCTGTCATCTCAAGGTCAAGGCGCCTCTACCTATATTCCCTTCCATTGTCTGTAGAGGAATGATCTAAACAACTTGAAAGTATTTCCCAGTACAGGTTCACGGGTTCTTCTCATCTGCCAGGCCGCTTTCCTCGGCACGCCTTGTTTCACGAGTCATGAATGGATAATTAATTCATCTCACACATCTTGATCACCTGAGTTAAGATATTTATGATCCATTAACGCGCGTTTTACATAATTAATTCTTACCCGCGCGCACACACATGCACGCACTAGCGCACGCACGCACGCACGTACACATGTATATGTATGCGTACATGCATGAATAATTATGCCATTCTGTTTACCATCTTCGATATATATATATATATATATATATATATATATATATATATATATATATATATATATATATATATATATATATATATATATATATATATATATATTGTGTGTGTGTATGTGTGTGTGTGTGTGTGTGATGAAAATATACATCTCATGTTTCACAGTCTATGCAGGCTCACTTAAAGACGTGTGTCAGGGAGTCTGGGATTGGCAAACCAAGCTAATGTGCAGTATGAATATTGTATATTGAATGTCTTCACTATAGTATATGTATTAGCAGTAAACTTTACTTTATGCTTCAAACACACACACACACACACACACACACACACACACACACACACACACACACACACACACACACACACACACACGATTATTTTTCATATTTTAACATTGAATTCACCTTTCTTATATACGTATGGATTTCATGAATAAAATACGTAGTGAGCTGACATTCCATTCTAGATATTTATGTGTGCGTAACTCTGACTGTCTGTGTGTGTGTGTGTGTGTTCGTGTGTGTGTGTATGCCTGCACATACACGTATAGGTAGGTATGTAGTCACTAGGCACGAATACATACCGCTGACACCGTGTACATAAGATTATACTGCTATGTGGAGACAATAAATAACAATACCTATGCGAGTGCCTCCTTCAGGACGACATTGAAAACCCTCGTGTGCAGTATCAGCTGCTTCACGGAAGAGGAAGGGAGACGCACCGTCCCGCGGCAGGCTGGCGGCGTGGGGTCGGGGCTGGCGGATATGCAGGTCAGTGGAGCTCCTCTAATGCCCTCGAGATTAATATGTTTGCCTCCCGCCCTGTGTTTGCCGCCGGAACCCTCCCTGGCCGTATCAGGGCTGAGCAAGCAAGTTATCTGCATGTGAAAACATCTTGTGCATTTCGCGGTGTTATAACACGAACTTAATACCCCATAAAAGCCTTGGCAATTAACATAAAAATAGCCCCGCCAGGTTTATGCTTCAGCTCTTACAGTATAATAAATTCAAGCCAAACATAATCACAGCCGCGGCAATATCCCGGCCTAATTTGCTACATTCAGGCAGTTAGTTTACGCTCATAATGTATCAAACACCGCTGCATGAAGCTGTGTAATTAATTGCTCATAATTAATCTCATTGGCTCAAACGCTACAAGAGGAGGCCTCGCTCGCTAGTGTACTCGTACCTTAGAGTATCTTAGCGACACCTGTATCTTAGCGACACCTGTGCGTCCCGAGGCTGGGGAGGGCAAAGGAATTTATATTATCAAGTTTATAAATACATAGACTTCTGTTTGATCCTTTGGAAAAAATACATTTATATTCATGGTCAGATTGATGCAAATGAATATTCCCAACACACACAAACACACACACAAACACACACACACAAAGGTTTGATAGTAATTATGAATCCCAATCGAAGTAATTAGGTATACCCCAGTCAAGTGTGTCCTCATAAAGCATGAGAACCATAAGCAAACACAGCCTGGCCCCGCATAAAGCACGGCCGGCGCCTCCATGCATCGCGGAGAGCACACACGCCAGCGCCATCCCCGTAAACCCCGCACACGATGACCATACATACGCGCACCATCACACACATAAATCGTAGCCACCAATCCACTCTGGACAGACTAAGAGGATACGCGTTTCCTTCCACTCCTCCTCCTCTTCTTCTTCCTCCTCCTCCTATCATACCCTTCCACGTCTTATTCCTTTTATCTTTTATCTCCTAAGCTTCCACTTTCTCTAAACCTTCCTCCTCTTCCATATACTTTCTCCCCTTTTACCTTACCTTCCTTATCTCCCATATTCTTCTCTCCCTCCTCCTCCTCCTCTATTCCTCTTCTTTCTTCCCCTTGCCACGGGAAGTGCTCCGGGGAATGGGACAAACACCTTGGCGTAAAAATATGAGAGTATAAATCTTTTGTGAAGATGAGGGATGGTATGAGCATTGTACATCATCACGCCTCACAGCCTTCCTCCCGCTGCCTCCTTACACCTCCCATCTCTTCCCGCGCCTCCTCTTCCTCCCCTTCCTAGTGCCACCGCTATTCCATCTATTCCCCTCTCCTCCTCCTCCAGAGCCACCTCACTACATCCTCAACCCTCCCGCATCCTTCTTCCTCTCCAGACACGACCTCCTTTACTGCCTCTCTCTCTTCCCTCATCCATACAGCCAACCCCCTTCAGCCTTACCCTCTCTCCCTATCCTCCCTTGCACCGCCATTTCTCTTTATGCTGATTCTCTTTCCTGATTGCCTGTTTCCATTTCTCTTATTTCTCGGTTTTCTCTGTTCTGTACTCGGTCCCTTTCTATTTCTTTTTCCGAGCGATTGTAAACTTTTTTTTTTTCTTAAAGGGGAAGAGGATTGGTGGGTTAAATATCGATATGAGATGCATTCCAAATTTGGCTTTAAAATGCTGTCCAAGTTATAAGCATTTTTTAACGATCGTAATGCTGAGAAACTATGGATTATATTTCACATTTCTCAGTTTCTACTCCCGAATATTGCAATAATCCTCGTCGTTTCCCTTTGTTGATTCCCTTATCCTTTATATAATATTCAGAGTCGAGCTAATTCCTTCCGCCTGCAACACACGCTGCGCCTCCAAGCACGCGGTCAAGGTAGCCGATTTCCCAAGCTTTCCATTAAGTGAGTAGGGCCCGGAGAGGAGTTTCCTACTGACAAATTGAAATAAAAAGATCGTCTCTCTCAGAATACCGTAAATCGATACAGGTAAAGTGAAATTGGTCGCCTTTCCGAGCAAACTGTCTGCATTTTTCTTATTAGTCAAGGAAGAGCGAGTGAGAGAGTGAGAGGAGACACGGAGGGTGAGGGGAAAATGAATTATGCAGCCAAGGGGCGTGAAATGGGGAAAGGGACGTTCCCCTTAGGTATATGCCCTTCGGGGTCTTCTTCAGGGTTAAACGGCCGACCTGGGAGCAGTCTGACGGGGTGATAGGGGCGGAAAGACGAGTTGGGGGGCGCTGGGGAGGCAAGACAGCGACTGAAAGGGATACGAGGAGGGCGACGGAGAGGAATGGGTGAGGGAGGCGAAGGTGAAGGGTGCGTGAGAGGATATGGAGGGGTGTATGAGGGGAAGATGAAGGCAGGGATGGAAGAAAGTGCGTCAGAGAAGATGGAGATGTGAAAGAAGATGGAGGAGGGTGCGTGAGAGGGGATTTGGTGGCAAGGCGTAAGAGGGGAGATGAAACAGAATACGTGAGGGGGATTTGGAGAGGGAGGTGTGGGAGAGTAGATGGATGGAAGAAGGGATGGATAAAAGGGAAGATGTAGGTGTATACGTGAAAGGGGAGACAGAAGGGAGGTGTGAGAGAGGAGACGGAAGGGAATGTCTGAAAGGGGAAACTGCTGGGCGAAGCGTGGGAGAAATGATATAGAGGAGGGAAAGAGGAAAATGAGACATGAATGGGCTTCGGAAGTATGATTTACACAGGATCATAAACAAACATTTATACGTTAAGAATCCCGTGGTAAAGACAAAAATAGGGTAGTCTTAAAAAACAATGCCAGAAAAAAAGAAAAAGAAGAAAGAGTAAAAAAACATATTAGATTAAAGCGAGAGAGAGAGAGAGAGAGAGAGAGAGAGAGAGAGAGAGAGAGAGAGAGAGAGAGAGAGAGAGAGAGAGAGAGAGAGAGAGAGAGAGAGAGAGAGAGAGAGATGCAACAGGGATAGAGGGAGAAAACATTTGACTGAGGGAGAGAAAATTGAATATGCGTGAAGGAGGAGTTAGAGACCCTGGGCCAAGATGGGAAAAAGTGTGGCGGATGCTGCCATGAGGCCAACCACAGAAACCAATTGCCTACGACTGACCTGAAGCAAAGAAAAAGACACGCCCTCTCATCTGTAACTAGGTGGAGGATAGAAAAAAAAATGTGTATCCCTTCCCTTTTTTTTTTTTTTTTTTTTGTCAATTTCAGATCAGATTTTGCGGTCAGTCTCATCAAGGCATCTACTACTTTTTGTTATTGTTTTTTTCTCTCTCCCTCAATCCAACTGGAGGCGTTCTAACAGCGAGCGATCAGTCCATATACTACTTCAGGTCAGGTCATAAATTTCACTTTGTTAGCCATATAAAGCAACTGTGTTATAGGTAGACATGTATCCGACTAATTAAATAAACGACTCGAACACACACACATACACACACACACACACACACACAGAGAGAGAGAGTGGAGAGGGAAAGTAACCGAGATAAAGAAAGTAAAAACGTATCTTCTGGGTTTGTCGGAGAGAGAGAGAGAGAGAGAGAGAGAGAGAGAGAGAGAGAGAGAGAGAGAGAGAGAGAGAGAGAGAGAGAGAGAGAGAGAGAGAGAGAGAGAGAGAGAGAGAGAGAGAGAGAGAGAAGTAAACACGCACCAATACAACTAACACTCCTACCTCATTCTCTGTCCATACGTCCGCCTTACGAGGACCCCCGGACCACCTGTTGTATATAGGCATCATTTAGGATCCATACACCACAGTGGACGGCGACGATATGGCCTATAGCACCCTGGCCTTCCTCCTCCTCCCCCTTCCCTCCTCCTTCTGCTGCTCCTACTGTGAATATTACGCAGTACCAGAAGATGATGTACCAGTGATGTAGAAAACGGAGAACATGTGACGGTAGGAAAGGGGAGAGAGAGAGAGAGAGAGAGAGAGAGAGAGAGAGAGAGAGAGAGAGAGAGAGAGAGAGAGAGAGAGAGAGAGAGAGAGAGAGAGAGAGAGAGAGAGAGAGAGAGAGAGAGAATGACGTGCGAGGTGGAGGATTCCGGCAAAGTAAAATGGGAAAGGATAAAAGCCTCACGGAAAGTGGCTTCAGTAAGGCGACATTGAGTGGATAAATTATGGAGCGAGTCAGTGTTCAGTGTTCTTTGATTTTTTTTTTCTTTTTTTATTCAGTGTATTTATCTCCAGACTGAAATGTTTAAGCAATCCGCTCCATGTTCAATGCCATTCATTACAAATACATTCACAGTGAATCAAACGTGAAACTGCAGCGGAAATTACTTAATGGTTGCAAATTACTCACTTAAGTAAATTGTAATGGTGAGGTTGGTGAGGCGACCTGCCTTACCTGGACGCTGGTTTTCCTTTGATTTGCTTAACCACCTCAGTTGAGTCCTGCTCGCCATTTACACCAAGTTTCCTGGAAATTTCGCATCGGCACGAGCAGATTCTGATACATTTGCCTCGGTGCACTAATTGGATCAATAAAGCCTACCGATGCAGGAAGACGGACAAATATACGTATAAGTAGACAAATAGACAAAAAACGTCATGTGATATAAAATTCCTGCCTAAGTCACGGCTTCCTTTCCCCCCTGTCAATACCAATTACTGACCTTGCCCGTGAGTGGATAGACGAGAGGAAGCGGGGGAAGAGTGTGCCAGGAGGAGGAAAGACAAGGTATTTCTTGGAAAAAAGAAGAACAGGCAGAGGGGGAGAAAACATTGAAATATACAAGTACATGCAGCATGGAAATAAAATCTTCATGTAGACAAGGTGAATGCAACATACGCTGCGAAATAAAGAAAAAAAATATACAAGAAGTACTTCATCAAAAACTATTAAAGACGAAATGTAAAAACAGCGATCACTGGAATATAAAAGAATAATACCAGGGAAGAGTAAAACAGTACAATAACACTCGCACTGCCATTAGTGCTGTCATAGTCACTACTCCAGGCCGGGGCAACCATTTAACAGCCTTCATTTCACCGTCAGGCGAACGTATCTCTCTGACAATACTATTCTCATAACTATTTCTAGATCACACTCTTCACAGCACCCTGAGCTTTCCTCCCTGCACCGTAGAGTCGAACATTCTGTGTCAGGGAAGCGACGGCGGCAATCGTGGCATGGTTAGAAGTCATTTAATTCCGCTTGTTATCGTGGTGTTGATTAGTTGCGAAATGTAAGTTATCGGCGGCTTAGTCATGAATACTGGAAGAGCTCGGCGTGACGGCGGGACGCGAGGAGAACCGGGAAGGTGATGACTTAAAGATGAGCTGGATAATGCCATGGTGCTGAGTGACAGAACGATCAACTGCAGAGGGCAAAATAAAGAAATTAATTGATCAGATGTTAGATTTGAGCTTATTGACAGCAACAAACCTCAACTTCATTATTTTCATTTAAGATGAGACCATCACTTTCTAGTGGCGTTACTGTTGGTTATTAAAACATCAACTTTTGTTAGGTTAAAAACTAAATTTTACGAAAATTCTTTCTGAATCAGTGTGTGAATTAAAAGATTAGTGATAAACTGGTTTAGCAGCATTGGACTCCTAACGCCGTGCAAGGCGCTGCAACGAGGATGCGTATCTTGTCTGAGATGAGCATCTCGGCGACAGTTCCCTTCCTTGACCGCGAGGACGTCGAGTCAGAGAGACACGAGTCGTTAGCTGTAGGCCTTATCATCACTTCTTGACGTCACTGATGATTACTCCAGCAGGCAAGGGCGAGGGTGACCTTCAGCAAGGTCGTCGCTCTACTATACTACATCACTGCCACTACTCCTGATTGAAAACATGTGAAATTAGCGACGAGGAAAAAGTTATATGCTTCTGTTCCCATCCAGCCCCAGTCATCATTTGTGTGAAGACTTAACAGTAGGATACACAAAATTTCTATTAACAGCCGAGTGGTTCAAAATCCAAATGAGCGAAAGTTTGTGAGCGCAGTTAGATATTCAATGCACGATGCGTATAATGAACTAATGCTAGCAGTGTGGCTAAAACTATCGTCTAAAATTGCTATAATGAGCAACGCCCTTCCTCCTCCGCCGCCGCCATGAACATAATAGTTGCTGTGCCTTGAGTTGCAAGTCCCGCGAGAGGGAACAAACCCCCTCACTGCACCACAGGTCTGCCTTCATGAACTGGTTCGGGTCTCACCGGCACATATCTATTAACATTTTAATATTCACTTATTCATACACCAACAACTTTTTTTTTTTCCAGGATAATGGAGGCGGATATCAATTACGGAATGAAAAGTCATCCGGGCGTTCCAGGGTTATATAACTGGCCATCAACAAAGTGGCCCTGTTTAGTTGCAGTCGTCACTCTGGTGTACATGAATACTAACACGCCCGAAATGTGAGGAATTAGGGAGTGAAGTGGGAAAAGTGTCGTTGGCCTGTGATGTGTACAGGTCACAGCTTCAATGCGATGTCAGCGCGGCCACGGTGTGTGATCCAGCGGGCCTGTGATCGCGTCTCGCTTCCCTCGTCACAAACACACCATCGCGGATCATCACACAGCTATAGCACACGTACGGGAAGGAAAAACAGCCACAATTACCATTACTAACAGGACCAAGCAACTTTAACAATCATAATATCAATTGACTTCACAAACCTGCTTAGACCATGAAGCGTTTACTCCTGCAAACTCCAAGATAATAAAACATGACACAGTGAAGCCACCATGAAGTTTTCCTAGCCGCGACCCCGTCTGACCTGTTCTTCCTCGCACCCGCCTGCCCGACACCCCGCCCGCCGCCGCCCCGCCCACGCCCGCCAGACCCATCCACACGCTTAATATAGGTGGCATTCCGCAGTACCACGGCAAGTCCACACACCACCTGTTTACACTAACGGCGATTGTGTGCAGTCCGTGACGAAATCAGGTATAAAGATGCAACGAAAGCGTAACTCAATACATAAATGAGCAAATCCGTTACACCATCGGGCGGTAAATACATAAAAAATCAGTAAACGAAGAGAGATGACATCATCCTTAAGAATAATACCGGATATAGAAGAAAATAGAGAAAAAGCATTATCATATTCACATAAAGCTAAATGCATCAGCCTCGCAGATGATGGCAAGGTATGGCTTCGACCGCTGCCCCACAGAGCCACAGAGACGCGGATCGGGGTGGGGCAGGGAGGGGGCGGGGCTGGTGGCAGTGTTTCGCCCCGAGCGGTCAGGTGGGTGGGTGGAGGGGACGCAGGACCAAGGCAGGGCTCGCCGGTCAGCCAGAATGCCTATCATGAATCATATTGATTTCCACGTCGTTTCTGAGATCTCGAGCAGAGGTTCAGAGAGCGTCCATTTGCATGCGTCCGAGATGAGAAGGAAGGAAAAGGAACGGAGGATGGTCATGGGCCGCGGTAAAGGAAGGAAAGGAGGGAGGAAACAGGAAAAATGTAAATGAAAATACAGACTGATGGAAAATTAGAAGCGAAAGAAACGTGTAGTATAAATGACAACGGAAGTAAAAAGTGAAGCGAAATACGAAAAAACAACAAGAATCAACGACGACACAGCATCTTGAGGGAATAGGAGGAGAAGCAGCGGTGGAAACACTTTGAGATGGAAATGGAAGTCTTTCTTTTTATCTGTTCCGAATTGGTTCCTCTTCGCATACCGTCCTAACTTGGCCTGACTACTCCCCTCCTCACCGTCCTTCTCCACCAGCGCCAACATTCCATTTGTGTTCTGCCTTGCATTTTCAATTTGCCACTCGTTTTTGCCATTAACCTCCTCGTCTGACTTCCCGTCCGGCGACATCCATCAAAGCCCGTTTCCACACCATTCCGTATTATGTCCGTTCCTTCCTTTATCCTCCCCCTTTCCTACTCCACTCTGTCGTCCCTATCGGTTCTTAGGGCCACTCCATCCAGCCCAAGTTCGATTACAGGGCGAATTCTGATCTATCGGGCTATCACGCAGCACGGAGGAGGCGGGGGAGAGGCGGAGAAATGGAGGGAGTAGGAAACGAGGAAGGCGGGAGGGTGAGTGGCTGTGTAGGTGGTGGGGAGAGGTGGTCTGGAGGAAGGACGGAGGAGGCAGAGTGTGAAGGGAGAAGGAGGGTAAGGGACCGCATCCCCTCCTCTTCTTGTATGCCATAGGAAACAGGAAGTGAACTGAACCAGTAAAATATTCTCTCTCTCTCTCTCTCTCTCTCTCTCTCTCTCTCTCGCTCTCTCTCTCTCTCTCTCTCTCTCTCTCTCTCTCTCTCTCTCTCTCTATTACCAAGACGACAAATAAATGCCTGAATAAATACACTCAATGCAGTTATCTTCCATCTGGTGATGGGATAGAATGGCACAGAGCGCCTTGCCATTTTTGGAAAATGGTAATAGTAGCAACATTTGACTAACAACTATTTTATTCTTCCGGTAGCGCGGTAAATTTACTGTGTACTTGGTTTATGCAGATTGAGTGGCGGACTGCTAAATGTAGCATCATTATGCATTCAAAACCATAATGTGTCTATTGTTTGTGCTCGGAAATAAGAGGTACTGAACCCTCTCTTTCTGCAGAGTACAATGTGCATTTACGAATGAATATATATATATATATATATATATATATATATATATATATATATATATATATATATATATATATATATATATATATATATATATATATATAACGACTTTCGCGTTGTTGTTTACCACAGTGCATAGAAATGCTCTTGCGTGGGGCATGAAGCAAGAGCATCTCCCACTACCAACACTCGACAGCGATCGGCGGTGCTCACGTGCCGCCGAGGGTCAGCCAGGCCACTGCTGTCATGTGCGATCCGCCGCCTCGCCCGTACTCAACATACCCAATTATTCTACTCAGCTTTAATTGGAATAACAGGAATCTGCAGTTATGTTATCATGGACGTCATTAATCTTTCTTTTAACCGTCGCCCCTTTTTCATC
The DNA here is from genome assembly GCF_035594125.1 of Scylla paramamosain. Classification (NCBI taxonomy): domain Eukaryota; kingdom Metazoa; phylum Arthropoda; class Malacostraca; order Decapoda; family Portunidae; genus Scylla; species Scylla paramamosain. The sequence continues at coordinate 2,128,629 of NC_087174.1, forward strand.
CCATCGCCGACACGTTGATCTATCGCTTAAAATAACTAGCACGAGGGAGGGGCCGCCGCCGCTTACACCGTAATTTATTGATGTTATTCTAGAGGAACTTTTGTTCAGCCATCGAAGGAATGTTATTTGCCATTCTGAATATCACGCAAACATTAATTAACGTCAATAGACAATTAAATTTCAATGTGCAATCACGAGTGACCGGTAATTTTTTATACTAGTTATGTGCGTGTTTTTGCGTTCCCGCTCTCTCTCTCTCTCTCTCTCTCTCTCTCTCTCTCTCTCTCTCTCTCTCTCTCTCTCTCTCTCTCTCTCTGACCCTTCCTCCCTCATTAACCTCCAGATCACAGCTGTCACACAAGGGCTCTTCCCTCACTCACTCCGCACGTCACCTAACACCTTACCCTTTCACCCTTTCTCACAGCACCGCCGCCGAAAGGCAATAGTGAGGCGCTTGATAAAAGTAAATACACATAACAAAGAGAATGTCCCTGACCTTCTTAAAGTGATGTCAGCTGGAGCCCAAGCGCGAGTTTTCTTAATCCGTCTTTTTCTTTTCGTGAAAAATATGCAGTAAAATAATAATAATAGCGATTTTTGTCCAGTTGGAGGTAAGAAAAAAGGGAGGGGAAAGAAAAAACGTGAGGCTGTTTTATGTTAAGGTAAAAACATATACAGTTATGATACTGGCTTGTCACTGTTATGCGCTGCAAGTTTTAAGACAAAGAATGGAGAAGCAAACACACTAAGGCAGACCGTTACGTAGGCTGTGATGAAGAATAAAAAAAATAATGGAAATTTCACGCTCGAGAAAAGACAGATACTAAAATCATGAAACTACAAGGCTTCGGAGCAAGATGATGCCCGTACCCAACAAAAAAAAGATAAAGGTGTAGGAAAAGGGCATCCAGCATCACGGTCATGTGTAACAGACTGAAGAGGAGAGTTAAGCTTCTAAAATTCGTCTGTGTAATGTAACCCTTGGTGTTTATAGTGTTATTTACGGACTTGAAATGAGTGACGTGGTGTTAAACGACGTCTTGCACCATCAGGCCAAGAGATCCAGATGGTTTACCTTCTTAAAATGTCCCAAATACACTTAAGGGAAGAAATGAGACAGTGTTGGAGTTATATATAATAAAGTAATAAGAGCATGTAGTTCTTTCTCTAACCTTCACAGATTTCACAACACTATAATCCCTGTGTGCCAACCAAACAGACGCACAACCGTAACATGATGAAACTCGACAACATTTATGCTCTTTGAAAACTATTTCGCGTCATGCGCGTCTTTTCACCTCTCCCTTTACTCGCACATTCCCAGCTCCCACTCCCACTGCAACCTACGCACATTCTTGATCCCACACATTCCCACGCCCTCCTGAAATACATTCCCGCTGCCTCCTCCATCGCAGCCTGCGTTGATAGATGCACAGATTAGTTTCATCAACCACAAAATGTACACAAATTTTAGAAGCTAAGATGATTTTAAAACTCCAGTCTAAGTCTTAATCTTACTCATTGTTCTTAAACTGCGAAAAGAAAAATCAAAGTTACCAATGACATAATCTGGCGAGCTTAACACGTGCAGTCGTCCAAGGTTACCTCAGCTCCCTCCCTCCGCCCACGCCAGGTCACGAGCGAGGGCCCCCGCCGCCTGAGGTGCTCGCTGACATCTTGTGTCGAGGACGTCACAATATTTACTCAAGATGACGTTCCTATACCAGTTTTATTTTTGGTTTTCTTTCCTGCTTCTCGTATTTCCTCTTTTCTTACTACAAGTTCTCTTAAATAATTGCTCCCAATTTTTTTTTTTTTTTTTTTAGCATGAGGACTGGTGACTTTCCCTCCACGCTACATTCCATGCAAGCAGTTTTATGTTCTTTTAATTCTCCATCAGTCATTTGGTAATCTAAATAGTTTCCAATTCCATCCTTTATAATATATATATATATATATATATATATATATATATATATATATATATATATATATATATATATATACGCCTAATAAGTCTCTCTTCCCTTTCATATATATATATATATATATATATATATATATATATATATATATATATATATATATATATATATATATATATATATATATATATATATACGCCTAATAATTCTCTCTTCCCTTTCATACAGTAATTGATTTTAATCCCACCATCCTCTCTCTCTCTCTCTCTCTCTCTCTCTCTCTCTCTCTCTCTCTCTCTCTCTCTCTCTCTCTCTCTCTCTCTCTCTCTCTCTCTCTCTCTCTTTCGATATCCGAGTCCTGAAACTCTCCCTCGCCCACAAATGCACCTCCCCATCACTACACTTCTATCAACAAGCATTTCCTTCACTTCCAAGCACTTTCTTGGCACCCGCGGCGGCCCTCACCCCACCCCTCGCCAGCACCCACGCTGCCAAGTAATGACCAGCTCGTGGCACCCAAATGTGGTACTGGGCGGGAAGCCGGAAGGTCTTCGGGCACTATTTACCAAACACACGGCGTGGAATAAACAGAGGCACTATTTCTGGAGCTTATTCATGAAGCACGGCTCGGCCACGGCTGTCTCCTCGAGTCCCTGGCGTAGATTAGAGTAAGGCGCGGTTATGACGTAAATACGAATGCAAAAAGTGAGGGAAGTGTGAGGTGCTGCATAAAGAGAGCTCTGGCTGTGAAAGGAGGCAGATGTGAAATTACTGTGCTACCTTGCCAAGGGATGAAAAATGGAATATTCATCTGACTCTTTCTCCCCTCGCACCTTCCCCAGTCCCTGTCGCCCTCCTGCCTCCATCACTCTCTCTCCCCTCGCGCGGCGCCAAACACGCATTAGGGCAGCAGGGCGTGTCAGTCACTCAGCCCGCCCACAAATACACAACCTGTCGCCCGATGAACCCGATATTCTTGTGCCCCAAATGACCCTTCAATGAATATTTGCCGGCACTGGCATCGGCTGTCGGCCGTGCCTCGTAAATGTTTGATGCGGTATTAATAGCTCCACTTAGCTGCTAATGAACCGAGTAAGCCCAAAGTTAGACCGAGCCAACAATTTTTCTTTTATTTCATAATGAGGCTAAACACCATTGTACAGTTTTTGTTCCAGGAAGACTATTGGCTCTTACGGAAATCTAAAAAGCATCAATTATGCTCTCGCTCTCTCTCTCTCTCTCTCTCTCTCTCTCTCTCTCTCTCTCTCTCTCTCTCTCTCTCTCTCTCTCTCTCTCGATATATACTGTCTTTCAGTCTCCATCCACCACGGTATCGGTCCACCGCGTCTCAGGTTACTCCACGGGGTGATCCGCACCTTGCCCACATAACAGGTACGAGGGAGAAGCACCAAAAGATGCCATTTAGGTGTCGACGTTTTCATGTTTCTTGAAGTGCACGTAATGTTTTGTTGACGTGAGCGGTGTCTTGATGTGAGCGCTGCGTTAGGGAGGAAGGTTTGTGTGTGAGGTGTTTGTGTGTGAGGCGTGACGTGTTGTTGTGGTGTGCTGGTGACCGATGGTGTTCAATTTGGTGCGCCATGAGGGTGCGTCTGTGAGTGATATGAAGGTGTGTGCAAGTGCAATGGTGCCTCTCTCAATGGTGAAGGGTGTTAGGGGACGTGGTATGTGTCTGGGTCCCGCGGGGGCGTGTCAGTGAATAATAAATCGCGTTGATGAGTGATGTCTGAGATAAGGACGTGCCATAGTGAGTCGTGAAATGTGTTAAGTAGGTGAGGAGTGTGTTGGTGAGTGTCGAGGACTACTGTGGCTGACAGAGACACACTAAGAAGGTGTTTGGGGACTGGTAAAGGTGAACACATGGACGGAGAAGTGTACGAAGTTAGACAGGGGCATTCTGCTTGCAAGTTATATAAAGTGTCTGCTTGTAAATGATGAAGTCGTGTGAATATGATGGTGACTGTTGTCGGGTGTTGGTAAGATGCGGTCACCTTGATGGCTGACATGTCTGGGACCAAAACTCACTCACTACTGTGGAATGAAATAGGAGTCGGTGGCGGGAGGGGGATGAAGGAAATGCTATGCCTCTCTGCTCCATTGTGCCTCTTCACCTCTTGCTTGTTTTACTCCTTTCACTGCCATTTCTCTTATGTAACCTTAGCTTGTAGGAAGAAAGAACAGCAAGCAGGAAGATGTACAACTTCTAAAGAAAAAGATCAGGGAAAATGGAGACTGGTGTTTTTTTCCAGTTAAATTAGAGATGAAAATATAAACAAGGGCATATACAAAAGAAAATATTACAGAGGATAAAGAAGAAAATATAAAATTTTCTTGGCTAAGCTAGAAGAAGGAAAAACATGAACAAGGGTGAACATGAAAGAGAAAACAACAAAGAGAATTTAAGCTTATTTTTTTTCTTTTTTTGTTATATTAAAGAACGGAAAGCTCAGACATATGAAAGAGAAAGCATGACAAAGAGCAAAGAAAGAGGGGATGACATTTTCTTAGTAAAGTTAGACCTTCTGGCTGAATCCTCAAACAAATCGTGATATGCATATTCATCCAGAATTTGTATGCAACTATTTCATGTTTGTTGTCGGCATGTCAACAACTGTTTGTCATATTTCTGAATATTTAACACAGTCATGGACGAAACCCAACTGATATTTCACGCTCCATAATAATTCTAGCTTACATGTGTGTTATTTATTTTCTATGCCATTTTTTCCCGGTTGGTTATGGCTCGCGTCCGTAACTCAATGTGATGTATTCTATTGGTGGTGGTCGTTCAAAGGCATATTTGTCTCAAAATTTATCTACCGCCTAAACGCCTCTCCGCTCCAGCAGCCAAACACCCCCGATTCCTTCCAACATCCGCATTATACTTTTTTTTTTACGTACGACGAGTTTTCTGGAATTCTGAAACTAAAATTTTTGTTTTTTGCTCTACTGCAGAATAAATTAGTAGAAAAGTGCAGAGACAGACTCTCTCTCTCTCTCTCTCTCTCTCTCTCTCTCTCTCTCTCTCTCTCTCTCTCTCTCTCTCTCGCTCCTTCACTAGTATTTTCTGCGCCAACGGATTCTTTCACAAGTGTGTTTCTCTGCCAGCTGCATCACTACTATAAACCTCACTGATTCGAGCGCTGCCGAATTTCACGAACAGAATCACTGGGTGGAGCTCAGGTTTGGCCAGTTACAATAGCACAGATTATACTGCTTCATTCGAGAAAAGATTAAAAAAAAAAAAAAAACGGGAGAAACGAAAAATAATAACAAAAATGGACTGCCTACAGAAGAGGGCCTTTGATGAGTGGTGCTTTAAAAGTTACCTTTGATGACTCACGTTTGTACTTCAGTGCCTGGAGCCTACGCGTTGTGCACATGCTTGTGTGCAGCTGCAGTGACTGCGTGAAACACTAACAGGTGACACTGGCAGATTGGTCTTCCATGTGTCGCGTGACTGTAATTGCTTCTATATTCACCATTACCATTAGAAACACTGGTATATAATATCGTCACTGCAGTCATCATCAAATGTAATCAAAACAGCCTAGGATGGACTGTTGCTCTGTTTGTTGTCCATTGTAAATTATTCACTCATTTGCTTTAGTTTCCGTGCCTCAGTGTTACGAGTGAACACATGTCCAATAAAGCACACTTTTATGTCTGACTACGTTCTGTGACCCGAGAATATTCGCCACACTATATCAAATAGCTGTCTTCACACTTCTGCCACACATATTAATTTTCAGCTCGTGACAACTTCTCACTATTTCGCGTTAAGCCTTGATCCTGAGCACACCTGATCCCACCCTTCCAACACGCGCAACTCCGGCATTCATCTCTAACATAATCCTTCCCTTCCCTCCTCCAGCCCCAACTCGCCTGTGAGCACTTGCACGGCCCGTCTAGGATAATGCAATTAGTCTGGACTTCCCTTCCGTAATTTCCGTGCCGCCGGGATGATGGAGCGGGTCGCCACACACTGACTGATGCTGTTTGAGTTGCCGTGCAGGGAAGGGTGTGAGTGGTATGTGTAATTGTGAAGGTGTCTGAGGTTCCTGGGCTGGGTAACCGAGGAAGCTGCAAGAGGTGCCAAGTAAGGCGGCCACGCTGCGATAAGGCTCAAGTGAAACGATAAAGGAGTGATATATTGGTGCTTGGTATTTGTGTACTCGGGTTCAGAACGGAAATGGAATGGAAAAAAAAGTGGAGCAGGGGTGAGTAGGGCGTCTGCCTGTCAATAAACACGTGGAGAGGGACTACACAATGAAAACAAATATACCCACACAACGTTTTTTTTTTTTTATGTACCTACATACAGACGAAACTGACAAGTACACACACACACACACACACACACACACACACACACACACACACACACACACACATTTATCCAATCAACCCTCGTCCCCCATTTCGCGCTCACTTAGCAGACCTTGTCTCTGTTCTCCCTCTGACACGGACCTGATCGTCTCAGAGGTAAAGAGATCAAGATCCTCTCTGTCGGGTTGTCTCGACATCCCTCGGGACTCCACTGATACATTTAGTTTCCATTTAAGACTAGGGACCCAAACTGCAAAGGAGACTCCTCTTAATCATATAAAGATGGAATATGTAAAGGTGTAGTTCAGAGTGAAAATACTGCTAGAAGACGAATGAAAAAACTGCTTTGTTTTAGTGAAGAAAAATTGTACCCTGCAGAAAACTTACACTCATTTTGCAGAAACAAACAACACAACAAAACACTGCATACCGCAAACATGTCTGCAAATTTGAATATCAAAGCTGTGCTCCTTCTGCAAAATTATTCCTAGATTTACAAATGCGGGACACGAAGGCATTATGCGCTCACTTTAACGGCGGTTCTCATACTTTTTCCCTCCCCCTCTTCCTGCCGCTTGGCCAGCCTAGTGCTTTGTTTTGGTCTGTTCCGGAGGCGGCTCGGGCCATGCGGGTGGGTCCACACCAGAGACAAGAGTCGCCATGGCAACAACGCACAGTATCTACTACCGCCCTAACATTTACATTCTCACAACCACCACTTGACTCCAAATAGCACAATTCTTTCCTTGTTCAAATTACGTGAAATGTCGGTTTGTTATTCAGAGGAAGAAGAGGGCGCGAGCAGGGTGTCAGTCTGCCCCCTACAGACTGTGAGGCGGCACGGGGGGAGGCGTAGATCGGGGACACTGGGCCAAGCCGGGAAAGGAAACTCATATCACTGACAAAAATACTCTGTGTGTGTTCATGTGGATGATAAACTATATAGATTCCTTTAAAAAATATCGGCACTTTTTCACTATCAGTATTTTATGCACTCCGCGCCTCCTTCATCACGTTATCATGAAACCATCGATATTTTCGGAGACATACGTCCAGCACCATTTATGAAACTTCATTTAGGAAACTACAATTGAATTTTCTCAATCACGCATCGCCGCCCAGTCTTGGTAAATGGACACGCATCATTCTCCTGTGCTGCGCTTCCGTGTCATTTTACATTCCCTTTCTTTTCCTTCACAATTTTCTCTCTCTCACCGTCGAGGTTGCCCGTGCCTTCGTAATATGGAAAACAAAACCAAAACAACCACAAATAAAATCTTATAAAAAGTAAGTGACTGTGTGTGTGTGTGTGTGTGTGTGTAGATGGAGGTGGCGGGGGCGAGTGCTCTCACAACCCCAACCTGGTACACACTACACACTCAGAGATAAGAGTGTCTGTTAACTTAATAACCATAAAAATCTGCCACTGACATTTGCCCTCACAGTTTGTAATCTGTCCTTGAAAACGTACTTTGGTTCATGAAACAAGAGTGAGTACGTTTCAGTGGCTGCTTTATTTCGTATTTGGCCAATTAACCTTGCACATCATGTTTTGTCTACATTGATAATAGTCTGAAGGCTTTAGCACTGAACACCGGAGCGTCTGATTTAGCCAAATATCAGTGTAAATAAGCTAATATTGCGCCTTGGATATGCTGAATGAGGTGTTCAGTGCGAAGTTCAAGAAGTACACACACACACACACACACACACACACACACACACACACACACACACACACACACACAGTACTTCACACGGACAGGCACACGCAATCTGCTGTACCAGTCACGTCAATAAAAAAACACACACACGCACAGAAAACGGCAGAAGGGAAAGCTGTGTGTTCCGGGCTGCAGGTGAACGTTTTGCGGATTCCTCAGCGACTTGTAGTTATAGGTGGTGGTGGTGGTGGTGGTGGTGGTGGTGGTGTGTGTGTGTGTGTGTGTGTGTGTGTGTGTGTGTGTGTGTGTGTGTATGTGTGTGTGTGTGGGGTGTGGGGGGGGTGGAAACGGGGCATGCGCGTAAGAGTGAGAGGAGGGAGTGGCAAAGGCCTTAGCCAGACGTGTGGGGGGAAAGAGCCATTGTTTACTAATGCACAAGGGTGGCCGGGGGACAATGTGGGAAGAGAGAGAGAGAGAGAGAGAGAGAGAGAGAGAGAGAGAGAGAGAGAGAGAGAGAGAGAGAGAGAGAGAGAGAGAGAGAGAGAGAGAGAGAGAGAGAGAGAGAGAGAGAGAGAGAGAGAGAGAGTTATCTAGAAAAAAAAAAAACGACTGTGACAAGAAAAACAGCAAGACGAGCAGTACAAGGAGCAATGAAGGGTAATGTTGCCAGCTCGTTACTTCAAAGGAAGGTCAATAATCCACATCGGCACATCCATAACAACCAAAGATAGTATTCGTGAAGCAAAGATCGCATGAATTACAAGATCGATCCCCGTAAGTATGTACGAGTATAGTGAGCGGTGTATGTGTGCATGTATATGAGTACACACACACACATACACACACACACACACACACACACACACACACACACACACACACACACACACACACACACACACACACACACACACACACACACACACACACACAGCCGGATTTTTCAGCGGAGCGTTTCCCATTTTAAACTAAAACATCAGATCAGCCTCATCTGCATAATTATGGAAAATTTATAATTGATGAATAAAGGAATTTTGTCTTGAAATTTACATTCTGATTGAAACTGACTGATGGCGCAAGAATATCGGGCGAGTGAATTTTACAATGGGGTACAATTTTACCTACAGTTCCCCGAATACGCACCATTTTTATAGCAACGCTCATTCTTCAATAGATAATACACAAAAAAAATATTACACTAAAAACAGGAAAGGATCAATCACCAGCAGTTTAATCTACGCAAATATTAAAAACTATTACGCAAATTATTTGAACGAAACCGAGAAAATCAACCTTTAACTACAATATAAAATAAAACACACCAATACGAAAGAAAACAAAGCACAATCTTTACAAAAACCTACAAGAAAGGAGAAGAAATTAAAGGGATAGTTTTTTTTCCAGTATATAGCCATTCTAAAGTTGAGAAGTTGCTAGAGAACAAAATAAATATCCCAGAGTGGTTTAGCATTAAGAAATCATAAGTGATACAACTAGAATGGTTAACTGCACACCCTTTTCTATATGCAGTTGAGGGGAGAGGTGATAGAAGCTTCTCAAATATTCATATCCAAAACTTCAGGTCCAATTTTGAGTCCCGCATTGCCAGAGTGACGTCAGGGAAGAAAAGTAGGTTAGTGATGCAATCAATATGTGCAGTGTATTCATGGTGTTCATGTCCTCCTCGTCATACAATAGACATCACATCAATTCTCACTAACCAAGTAAATATTCGTTGCACAATCGCGCACGCACACACACACACACACACACATACGAAGGAAAAAAATCAGAAAGCCCACAGAACCATCACCACAAATACACAGCGCCATCAACGCTTCACCACTGTAAACTGTAAACACCTGGGCAATCAACGCACCACAAACACCATAGCTACCGGAATACCACTAACGGACGCCACACTATGACAGCAATAACAGCACAACATTACACACACACAAACACACACCATGAACACTTCCTATAGCCACACCAAGCACGAAGCACCATCGCCACCACAACCACACAGATAAGCACCACAGTTAGCACTACAGGCATTTACCACAATCAGAACCACAACTAGAAAGACAGTTACACCAATAACTTCACCTCCACAACCCTACACTGCCTACACAAAGCAGCATTAACACCACAACAACGCAGGCACCACGAGGAATCCTGCCGCCAGATCCCCACACACACTATCACCAGCACTGCAGCACCGCCAGCACACAGACCAGACATCACCAGCACCACACAGCTCCACGAGAAGCGAAACAACTCCGGTTACTATATTTACTCCCTGGCCGAGGCTGCGAGAGAAGGGAGGGCCAGCGTTTCCTGCAATATATTTTTTTTTTTTTCCAGGGAATATTTTTCTATTCCTTTAATTACTTTTAGCCTTCGAAATAGCGTTTGGATTGCCAGGGATACTTTTTTCCCTTTATTACATTTTCCCTTTAACAAAGCCGCCTGCACGCATGCTATTATTTACATAGACAATCTGGAGTCTTACACTTTCCATAATTCTCTATACAAATCTTTTATTTTCTGCTTCATAGTACCGTTTTTTTTTTTATTATTGACTTTTTTTTCTGTTGTACTTTTTTTTTTTTTTTTTTTTTTTACAACTATTCTACTCCGGCGGTTCAAGAAGACACAGCGAGGCGTGCTTCTCGTGCCTGACTTTCAGGTATTGGTCGGGTACCTCAACTTTCCCTAAAAACATGACTAGTGAGACTCAAAATGCACCAACTATCCGACAAGTAACGCAGCCCAACACGCAACGTCAGAGCGAGAGCGAGAGAGAGAGAGAGAGAGAGAGAGAGAGAGAGAGAGAGAGAGAGAGAGAGAGAGATTGACTGACTGACTGACTGAGGCAGGCAGGCAGACAGACTGTGTGTGTGTGTGTGTGTGTGTGTGTGTGTGTGTGTGTGTGTGTGTGTGTGTGTGTGTGTGTGTGTGTGTGTGTGTGTGTGTGTGTGTGTGTGTGTGTGTGTGTGTGTGTGTGTGTGTGTGTGTGTGTGTGTGTGTGTGTGTGTGTGTGTGTGTGTGTGTGTGTGTGTGTGTGTGTGTGTGTGTGTGTGTGTGTGTGTGTGTGTGTGTGTGTGTGTGTGTGTGTGTGTGTGTTTTTCCGAGCAAAGGGCTTGGAGTTCGTCACGTTGAAAATGGAGTCACATTTGTATTTAAATCCATTTCAGAGAGGTCGATTCTCTCACAGGAGCGCAAAGGTTTCCCGCTACTTGGCCCAACACTCCGGGTCTTGAGAGCTGAATTTGCATCGTACTCAACTTGTCTCTTCGCTTTTGTTGCAAAATTAAAATAAAAGTAACAGCCGGCGCACTTTTAAATCTGAAAACAAGAGATATTCCAGTTTCCCGGCGGAGAACGTGCACAGCAAAGCAGAAAACCATGTGAACATTGTCAACGTGCAAAC
>NC_087174.1:2145000-2162500 GCF_035594125.1 Scylla paramamosain
GTCTATTAGTGTAGGTTTCTGGAAGCGTGCATGTGTGTATCTGCGTGCGCTTGTTGCCGGGGCCTCGCCGCGCCTTGCTGACCGCATACTAATGATCGCATTATACAGGGGACAACACAAAGCCTTCGTGCACAGGCATACACGACCCCTGTGCCCGCCACCCTCCCTGCCTCCGCCCTCTGTTATCTATCCCAACCAACTTCCCTTGTCATCCCTCCACCGCAGCGCCACTGACACCTGCTAACCGCCCACCTAATGCCTCGCGCGCTCCACACTCCACGCTGAAACCTTATAACGATCCTATGGTGCTCGTCCCTCTAACTTTCGCTCGTGGGCACTGTCCTTCACTCTGCTACGCCAACTATCTCCACCACAGCCTTCACTGGCGCCACGCTGCTTTATCAATGTCACCCCCGCCACCCCCGAGCTATTAACCTGTCTAGAGGTGGACGCTTCCCAAATGGACATTAAGGGCCTCCTGTAAGGCACGTATCGCCTGTGTTTCGCATTGCCTCTGATGGTGAGGAGATTCTGTCCGCGAGCACGATGGGGTCTTGCCTCCTGGCTTAGCGGTGGCGTGATAATTATAATAAGGTACTACTTGGCTCCACCGCTAACACCAACAACACCTACCCCGATTTGCAGTACGTCGTAGTAGTAGTAGGTGGCAGTGGTGGTAGTAGTAGTAGTAGTATAATAGTAGTAGTAGTAATGATGATGATGGCGATAACGATAGTTAATGATAATAATGATAATAATAATAATAATAATAATAATAATAATAATAATAATAATAATAATAATAATAATAAATAATGGAAAAAAGAGGAATTAAAAAAAACGGAAATTAACAGAAAAACTTAAAAAACATCATAAAATGGTTAATTCTTTGTTCGCATTTGCTATTATATATACACACATTTTTTCCCCTAAGCAAATAACTGAAAGAATCTGATAAAAAAAAAAAGTGAAGAGAATAAAAGTAAAGTTTAACAAAGGCGGACGCGAGGAACACGTTGAAAGATTCTGCACGAAAGGTAAAAAATAGATCAAAGGCGTAAAACAACAAAAAGAAAATCAATAAAGGCATAGGAATTACTTTTAAATATTCCAGAAACAAAATTCCAACAGGAGACACGAAATATGACTGACGACGATAAAGAAGAGAAGAAAAAGACAAGTAAAGGGACTGAATGAAAGAGGGACGAAGCAATACCGATCCTTAACGCGTGGCAATCAATTAATCCTTCATTCCATCACCCGGCCAGCAGGTAACCAGGTAAACTCAGATACGTTTAGAGCACCTGCTGCATATTTAATTCCCTGTGAACCCCAACATACCTGCTCGATGCCCCCTATACGAGTGGCTTAATTACTACACACGGCTAATGCCTCCAGGAAATAATCAAGAACAAGCATAAATTAATCACCGTTTTCCTTTGAAGGGGGAATAGAAGTATCGAGTGCGTCTATTCTCAGGTACAGACTTATTTATGCAATAGTAATGGCCACCAGGTATTAGTGAACAATGCCAGGTGGAATCAATCAAGCTCTGGAAAGGTGTGTAATGGCCGTTTCTTCTAAAGGTGCTGTACGTTCTGAGAAATTTTGCTTCATTGTTTCATGTATCTATTTCATTGGGTTAGGTATTTCCGTGTCGCAAGGCATTGGACGTTATCGGCGCGCCCATGGTCGGCGTTCAGCTATAATGGGCTCTTCAATTTTGTCATCGTTTAGGCCTACGCTTCCTGCCAGACAGCTCCCGTATACCAATATGACGGAGGAAGACAGTATAACGAACGGTATGGTGGTGATATTTACAGACACACACACACACTCATTTCTGGACTCCCTCCCACCCTCTTATCTCGGCTAAGAAAAAATATTAGGAGCGACAAAGGAGAGAAAAATCATCGGAAGACCCTGCCATAGTTGAAGTTCTTTTGGCCGCCACGAGGAGCCACTGACGCGGAGAGGAACCAGAACACAAGAATGGGTAATGGTCAATAGGAATACGGATGAATGGTGTCGGGGGAAGGGAGGGGCGGATGGGTAATAGGTGTGCGGATAATGGATCTTTTTATGAATGATGGGTAAGAGTGAGGTAGGTGACGGGCGGCTGGAAGTGTGTGGATGGCAATAATGGGCAATTAGTCTGAGTCTTGGCGTGGCGGGGGGTCTTTTGTCTCCCCGCTGGTCGATATTTCCCCCTCATTGTGCCCGAATGCTGGGGAGCCAAACGGCCCCTCCCGTGCCAAGTGTCACCCGCAGTGCCTGTCACCCCCCAGCCCCCGCCAGCGTTCACTTGTTGTGGAAGTTGAACATGTCGCTTTTGTGAATCACGGTGGTGGTTGCAAGGGTGACGGTGACGTGGTGGTTGTGGTTATGATGGTTGAAGTAAGGTGTCTGGTGGTGATTGGTGGTATGAAATAATGGTGTAATAATAGTCCAGAGGAAGTGATGTAAGGGTGCAGCAATGGTGGTAGTGGCAGTAATGATGGTGGTAGTGGCGGCTGTATTTCATCCCCTCTTATCCCTACTTTCCCCGCAGCAAAGTTAGCGCACTCAAAAACCTGCACCCAGGAACCCAGGACAGAGTTCCCGCCTGAACACCCTTCCGCCGCTCTAATTTATTGAAGTTTAGTGCAAAATACGTTCGAAAAACCAGGTGGATTAGCCGGGGAACTCCTTTCGTTGTTTTTATTTTTTTCCCTTGTTGCGAGTCCCATGTGACGCTTAGAGTGCCTCCCAGGCCCCAAAACTTCCCGTGCAAGGCCCTGGAGTGCGCACAAGGATGAGAGCACTGGAGGGAAAGGCCTGCAGCAAAGACCTTCCCGGATCTACAATTCCCACCGTCGCTCAATGATTCCGATGCAAGACTGTTCATCTTTGACAGCTGCGTCAATTTTCATAGTCGTTAAGTCAACAAACAAACAATGCTAGACAATGTACACTGCAGCATTCAATATCAGGTGCATTTGTAGATACATATTATATCAGATACATATTATATCAGTGGAGAGAGAAGAGCTACAAAGGAGTAAGGCGAGATAACCAAACACGGACGCAACTACAGGTTTACACAAGAGAAAATCTTCGATCCTTCTCGCCGACCATTCATAAGATTGTCACTAGTCTCGTATTAACATCCCCCGCCCTTCAGTCCGTCTGGTGTGAGCGGGAGGGAGCGTCTGCCTTCCCTCCTTCATGCGACGAGGACTTTCAAAAGAAGAAAACCTCCGATAATGAACATTCCATTTCGACGCGTTTCTTTGTTGAGCGGCGCAGCGTTTTCCTTTATGTTTCTTAAGCCCTTGGTCTGACTGCTCAACACGCACGCACGCACACAGGCACACACGCATTCTCTCAGTCTCTCTCAGTCTCTCTCTCTCTCTCTCTCTCTCTCTCTCTCTCTCTCTCTCTCTCTCTCGCGCCACCCTGGAGACCACACTTTTTGAGACACCAGCTTAGGATACCGTGCTCTTATCTACACCCAAAAAAGCTTCACAACAAAAATTACCTGCCACCAAAGAAGAGCATGACTTTTTTTTTTTACCGCTTCACTTTATTTACGAGGACAAGTTGCTGCACAAAAGGTAGACTTGAGTATAAATTCCCACGTTTATATCTAATAATTGTTTATTCCTCCCTCGAGCCACGCCCAGTGATTGCAGTCCTGTTAACTGTACCTACATACAGCACCCTTACGTGTGTGTGTGTGTGTGTGTGTGTGTGTGTGTGTGTGTGTGTGTGTGTGTGTGTGTGTGTGTGTGTGTGTGGGGCATAACCGTGCTCCCTCAGTAGCGACCAACACACCCCACAGCTTCTCTTTCCCAATTCACAATAGACGTGGATAGTAATTATTTTTATTCCAATAAACAATTAATGTATCGTTTATTCCTCGTCGTTTCTACCCCTTTACCAAGACGAGCCGATTTAATTAGACAGTCTTACAGTGCTGGTTACGTAAAATTTAATGCCTTGTTAATGAATACTTGTCATGCTATTAATAATGGTAATAACATTTTTTTTATATATAAAACTAGACTTTTCATACTCATGAGATTATTATCAATTGTTGTTGCTCCTGCTACTGCTACTACTGCTACTACTATTACTACCACCACCACTAATCAGTACCTAATTATTTTTTTTTTTGGTTATCGTTATATTATTATTATTATTATTATTATTATTATTATTATTATTATTATTATTATTATTATTATTATTATTATCATCATCATCATCATCATCATCATCATCACTATTATCGGCATCATTGTTACTATCTTTCATGTAACAAAGATTAGCCAAAGAAAAATAGACAGAAAATGCTGCTGAAACGCTTTCCACCCATTCCTAAACAAGAGTAGAAAAACCGAGACAATCCGATTTATTTCCTAATGACTTGTTACTCCTCATTTAAACAGTTCAAGCCATAGGAAGGAGGAAATACAGTAACAGGATGAGAGTTCCAGCATTTACCAGGAAAAGAAACGAAAGAATGAAGATACTGATTAACTTTTGCATGAGTAAGAAAGGCAGAATAAGAATAAAAGCAAGTAGTCTTCAGCAGCCAAGGCGGGGAAAGAGCAGACATGAACTTCGGAAGAGCAGTGACCACGGTAATAACAGTGGAAGGTGGTAGGAGGTACAACATTAATCACAAGAATCAGATGTAAACACAGTTATTCCAAATTACATGTCAATAATGTCCCTCCTCATCCCTCCTGTTGCAGCATCATCTCCGCCACCCTTTGGTATTCCTCCCTCGTCCTCTTCTCCCCGTCTTCCTCCATCACCCCTCCCTCCCCGCCCCGCCCCCGCCACTCTATATTCATTACACCATCGTAACACCCACCGCCATGACCTGCCCTGGATTGGTTCCCGTCTGACCGACCATAGCGACGATCACCGCAAAGGAATCCCCGATACTGCATATTGTTATTGATTATTGCCTGTCGCTGGGTCGAGGAATGGAAGGGAAGGGAAGGGGAGGGAAGGAAAGGAAAGGGAGTAGGGACACGCCAGGCCATAGTGAAGAGGAATACATGAGAACCGCCGCAGCACCTGGCAACTTGTAACTCTGTTTTTCTTCCTTGGTAACCTAACTTGCCGTCCCAAACTTGGCGCGCTCTGAAGTCGTCAAGAAACTACGTGAGCCTCATTTATTACCGGAACGGCGCATCCTAACGCGGCAAGCACCGAGCGGCGGCCGCCCCTGTCCAGTACACACCTACGGAACATAATGCGTGAGGCGGCCTGGTGTCCTAACTTTTTTTTTTTTTTTTTTGCTTCTGTATTTCTTACCTATTCGTATCAAGTTCTATTTCCGTTCTATTTCCATTCTCTCTCTCTCTCTCTCTCTCTCTCTCTCTCTCTCTCTCTCTCTCTCTCTCTCTCTCTCTCTCTCTCTCTCTCTCTCTCTCTCTCTCTCTCTCGAGTACCGTACTTTATGACACAGCACACAATGGAGAAGCAAGAATCATTCCAGCAATTAAACCTTACAGAAACAAGTCCATGAAAAAAAGACCACTGCATTCCTAGAGGCGGGTGCTAACTGTACCCCTTTCACACAAGGTTAAGAAGGGCAAAGAAAGCCGAGGTCAACAGGGCGTGGCGGGAAGGGAGAACTTGACCTTTGAGCAGGAAGAGGTGGCACAAGGGAGCAAGGGAGGGTGTGGCGAGGGGGTATGGTAGGTGAACTTGAGGGAGGGAAGGGAGTGGCCATCTGCTTTTGGTAAACATCAGGCCGGTTGGGATAACAGTACTCGCTTCTCTCTCTCTCTCTCTCTCTCTCTCTCTCTCTCTCTCTCTCTCTCTCTCTCTCTCTCTCTCTCTCTCTCTCTCTCTCTCTCTCTCTCTCTCTCTCTCTCTCTCTCTTGAACAAACAAATTCTGAATCAATCCACGGAAAGACAGAAAAACAGTAGAAAATTCAGGATTCATCACTACCTACGCGAAGAAAGAACTCTGTCCTGGAGCAGTGCATATAACAGAGGATGGGACAACTCAACTGGCACATGGCACATTCAGACACACTTTCTTTATAGGTATCCTCCTTTGGGTGGGCACGAAAGAAAATACCGCACCGCACTTTGCCTTGTATCCCGTCACGAGGAACGAGGAAGCTGTAGGGGAGCGTGATATATGATGCACAAAGGACTCGCCTTCCTTGGTTCTGGCCTTCAACAATGAAACGCGACATGACACTAAACCTCCCCAGGTGAGCCTCCGTCAAACGTGTGATCGCCTCAAAGGTTACTATCTGGAACAGCCGGCGTTGTATTTTCTTATAAACGCTTTGCTGATACTACTGCTTTTACGACTACCGCTAACTACTACTAATATTACTACTACCACCACCACCACTACTACTACTACAACCACTATCACTACCACCACCACTGCCACTGACATTAACACCACCTCTACAGCCACTGTCCCTGCACTACTATCACTACTGCTCCATGAACACAATACGAGCTTATATGGAATACACTACGGGGCCATACAGGGATTGATTGAAAACTGGCGGGACCAAACCTATAGTGACCTAACGTGTCGCGTGTGTCCGTCACGTCTGACCATTCTGTCGTATGCAACAGTACCAACGTTTTCATTTTTTTTTTTTTTTTTAGTTTTGAATCACCTCCGAAAATTCAATTTTTCAACGTTGTCAAGCAAGACCAACACAATATTTCAAGTTTTTGGATCCAAAAATTAAATTTGGAGATAGACTGCATACATGTTTTTTTGTTTTTTTTTTAATGGTATTGTCCGGCCACGCTGAATGGAGTCTGTTGTGCGAGAATAAAAAAAACTACAATCCCTGCTTTGGGGTGTGTCCGGACATGGGCACACTCTTCACTCATGGGCGACCTCCTTGACTCAACTTTAATGAGTGGTGCGTCTCATCCTGACCTCTGCAGCAGTGTTGCCAAGGAACATGTTTCATCCGTCAAAGCCTAATTACATAAGGAACTTGCTTTTAAAAAAACCCGTTTTTCATGAAATCCAATGCGGTGCACAGCTAAACTTTCCTCGGACGAGAACCGCATCTGCTTTTTCTCGTACATCACGACCTACCACTCCACCACGGCACGTGACAGCTGCTCCATACACAGCGCGCGCCGCGAGGCAGATGCAGATGAGGGTAAATGTACCTGCACTTCTTCTGACCAGTGACCTGATAGCGGGGTCATGTTACCCGCCAAGTGTTCGTGGCGCGTCCCATGAAGGGCGCGGCAGGAGAAGGGATGCCAGTGTCCCAAGGCCCTGAGTTGGAATCAAAGTCGGTCTCAAGAGTGTGGTCGAGGTCTTGTAACTTCATTACTGCCAGCCCACCACAAAGTTACCAAGTTGTGAAAGTTCATAATTTACGATTTATTTAAGAATTACCACTCCTGTAAAACATATAAAAATTGAGAAATAAAAAGACTGTTATAGTTTGTGATCGAAAAGAATTAACCTTTACAGAAATTACATTTAAAATAAAAGACTTAAAGTTACATAAAGAATTCATGCACACTGCTAATGAAAGATGCAAATGACCTAAAATGTGAAGGACGGAAAATGTCACTGAGGGAAAAAAGACAAGCGACATAGGACAACGGAGAGAGAGAGAGAGAGAGAGAGAGAGAGAGAGAGAGAGAGAGAGAGAGAGAGAGAGAGAGAGAGAGAGAGAGAGAGAGAGAGAGAGAGAGAGGAGAGAGAGAGAGAGAGAGAGAGAGAGAGAGAGAGGCAAAGAATAACATAGTGAGAGAAGTAGCACAGTAGAGGGATGAAGAGAATAAAGCAGAGGAGGGGAGGAAGGGAAGAATGAATAAAGGAGGGAAGGCAATGAGGGAGGGAGTGTAGAAAGAAAATAAGAAAAAAAGAGGAGGAAATTAAAAGAAATTATGGAAATAAAGGAGAAAAAAATGGATGAAAAATATAAGGTAAAACGTAAAGAGGGAGGGAATGACAGAGGAAAGAGAAAAAAAGTAGGAATGTGAAAGGAAGAAGAAAAGAAAGGAGGTAATAAAGGAGGAATGAATGGAAGGGAAGGAGAAAGGGAATGAAGAATGGAAAAAAAAAGAACAACGAAAAGAGTGAACATAACATAATTACAAGAACACAACAAGCCTATACGTGGTAGTCCCTGTAAAAAAAAAAAAAAAATACTAGCCTTGTCAATCCACTTATTACCCTTATCCATTGATTTGTCTTGTCTTCTAAAGCTCCTTATTAAATACCTGATTACTGAGTTTATTCTAATCATCTATTCGAAAACTATTTCTTTCATTTCACATTATCAAGCTAGAACTCGTTACCTTTTGTCATGTTGCCACTGTTATAAACCTGTCATTTGAATATTTATCTACATCTCTCTGACCTTCATTTCCTCTCGTAAGAAGATTCCGCATCCCTTGTATCTTATTAGTCAGTCCCTTATTCTAACAAACATATTATTCACACAACATAAAACCAGAACTGTATAGCACAATCAAATATACTTAATAATTTTTCAGGACTTCTACTTTTAACGTTTCTAAGGACGAATCCTAATACATGATCACGCTTAGTTAATGAAGAAAGGAAAGATGAATGGAAAGTACAGATAGACAGAATGAGGGGGGGAAGAGAAATAAGGAAAGGAAAAGAGTGAACAAGGAAGTGGAGAAAAACGAGGAGAAAAAGAGGCAAAGCGGAAGGAAGAAGGGAAGGAGAGAGAAAAAGAATGAGGAGGAGGGAAAGAGAGAGTGAGAGGGAGGGAGAGGCTTGAGACAGGAGCGGAGTGTTTAACAAAAATAAACATTTCAGGCAGAGTGTTGACGGACGGGGCGTGGTGAGCCGCCCTATGTCTCTTTTACTCCCTTTGTGCGCCTCCCTATACGCCTCTTTCTCCCTTTGCACCTTCATTTCTTTCTCCCCAGTCCTTCCTTTTGATCACTCTGCTTCCTCGCTTGCTTCCCGTGACGCAGCTACGAGTGAATATAATTAAAGGTGCCATCCCTTATTAAGCTTTTCGTTATTATTTTGTTATTTACATTTCTCTCTCTCTCTCTCTCTCTCTCTCTCTCTCTCTCTCTCTCTCTCTCCTCTCTCTCTCTCTCTCTCTCTCTCTCTCTCTCTCGTCTCCCCTCACAGAGCCCCTCGTGTCTCCCTCTAGACGTGTCCTCTTTTCCTCTCCTCCGTGTTTCATAATTCATCTCCCAATACTCCCTTGTTTTCCTAACTGGAGTTCCTTATTCATTCATGTGTATTTCTTTTTTTCTTGTATTTGTTTAATTTCCCACTAGCTCTGTCTCTAGCTATCTGAAATTCTCTTTGTATGACCGTCTCCCTTTTTTTATTAAATTTCCCGTTCACTCTTACCTCGTTTGTCTCCATTATCTGCCTGCCTTTTCATTTTCATATACCCTTGTCTCCCCCTGTTTCTATTTGCTTTACCCTCGCCCTGTCCCTCACTAACCAATTACTTGCCATCGTATATCTATTAATTAACACGATTACCGACATAACCCTACGAATATTGCAACCAATAATAACGTTTGTATTATCAGGATCAGCAAACATATCCGTGGTAACAACGAGACCCTCACACTATCACGTGATCTTGTCAATATTCAATAACAAACATTATAATTCCTCCGCTACGTATCCTGCGCCAGAAAGGTTAGTTTCAGATTCAGCAAATTCTCATCCATGTTTCTAGTTTTGAAATCGTAAATAATAATTCTCTTTCTGCACCAAACTGTACGTCTGTCCTCCTTCCCTCCCCGCCAGATTGCTTCATCACCACATTTCACCTTGCCTCCATCCCGCCTCTTCACCACCTCTCACAGACGCACTATGGAAACAGGACTCGTATGAATTACTGCAAATATCAAGTAAAGAGTTTGCAGAAACAGTGCAGGAGACAACACAGAACCATCACATTACACTGAAGACATGACAGTGTATTACATTTTCTGAATGACGCTTGATGTTCAAATACCAATAAATTGACAGACACCGTGCTACATACAAAAATAGTCTTATGAAAGTGTTACAGTTGTGAAACGAAGTTGTGAAAAATTTCATTGCAGAAGCGAAGTCAGAAGGAACACTTTGTGCTTCATATAGCAAGTGAAAGACTCGGTTTCGGCGCGGCGTTGAATCACGTACACTGGTTGGAAGTATTTTCCTTTGAAGTGACACACCATATTCCAGGAAAACGAACAAAGAACACAATGAAGTGGCTGCTGCACCTTCCGCAAAGGCGCTTTTCTCACCACCTGCAGCAGTGATTATTTCTTTTATAAACGAAGAGGCATCGTTACCCCGTGTCTGTCACCCCCTGACAGTTCCTTCTCTTTCCCTGTTTGCTACTTCACCTCGTTTCGTCCGTCTCTCTCTCTCTCTCTCTCTCTCTCTCTCTCTCTCTCTCTCTCTCTCTCTCTCTCTCTCTCAAGGTTCCAGCACGCCATTTCTCGCAGGAGAGCAGGTTAACGAAGCCAATAGGCGGAAGCTAAGAAATCGGCGTCTTCTGTAACCAGATAGTCATTAGACACATCGATATCGGCCCGGGTAGTGCTATCTTCCCATCGGCGGCTTAGTGGGTGAGTGAATCTGCCGGCGTTACCGTCTTGAGGAAACGAGAGGAACGTAAACACCACTACTGAATTACACCACACACAGCCACGGCAACGGAAACAAGAGGTTCCATAGAGTGTAGCTATCAGAGTGACAATTGCCAGGAGAGGCTGCAACACACGCGACAGCTGTCTTACTCACCACAATATCCACTTCGGTGAACAAGAATAATACGATACAGGCTCTTAACTCACCAATCTGAAAAGAAAAAGAAAATAACTAAGTATATTGTGTCCAAAAAAAATCCATTGGGCGAAGAGAAAGAAAAAATGACCAGAGATCTGACAAGATAAACAAAGCAGGGGCGGACTGAGCCTCGCCTCGCGCCAGACACCCTTACCATCAACAAACAGGAACCGCCGACTTCCCCAGTGGCTTCTCCCCGTAACTCAACTCCCTCTTCCCTTTTCACTCCCTTCCTTCATCCTTGTTTTTCTTGCCTCCCCTATCGACTCTCTCTCTCTCTCTCTCTCTCTCTCTCTCTCTCTCTCTCTCTCTCTCTCTCTCTCTCTCTCATCTCTCTCTCTCTCTCTCTCTCTCTCGTGTGTGTGTGTGTGTGTGTGTGTGTGTGTGTGTGTGTGTGTGTGTGTGTGTTTAAATGCGTTTGTGTAGAATTGCACCAAATCATTTTCCTCCACAGTCTGATCTTTTCAAATGACATCCATTTTAGAATCAGTTCCAAATTATTTCTTGTAAACGCATGTCCATTATTTCTCTCGCTCTCTCTCTCTCTCTCTCTCCTCTCTCTCTCTCTCTCTCTCTCTCTCTCTCTCTCTCTCTCTTCTCTCTCTCTCTCTCTCTCTCATTTTGACATCTTTGCTCAGCATTTTATATGGCCGACTTTCAGTTCACAATAAGGCTTCATATGAACTTTTGTGACCCAGGGAAGCAGATGTGACTGCTGTCTGCACTTGTTTTCACACACAAGTATTTTTTTCTCAAGAGCACTTTTCCCCAAAACATACGTTCATCTTGACCAGTAGCAAAATTATTGTAGCCGATGAATAAATACTCTTAGAATCATAACACAATTGATGATTACATTTAATTACAGTGTGCGTGTGCGGAGTGGGTGGGTGTGTGGGTGGATGGGTGAGCGCGCATGTGTCCCCCTTCCTGTCCACACAAGCGATGCTCCTGCCACCACAACGACCAGCATATACAGCCCCCGTATCTGACCCAAAGCAGGAGCCAGGAGTGCACACAAGCGGCCAGTTGCAAGATGAGGCGAAGTTGGGGGCGAAATTGCGAGACTAATATCAGGAGCGGCGACCATTATATCGCCGTGACTAATCGTGATTGCCTTCAGTCGCCGCAACACAAGCATTTCCAAACACACTATCGCCATCTGTTCCGCTCGATCTTATAGGTGCCTCTCCCTTGGCCCTTTATCGCTGCTGCCCGCTACGTGACCGCCGGCGTGCTGGTCCTGCCGTGATGGCCCTGGTGGCTGCAAATGCCACAGCTATGAGGACCTGCAAACCACGCGCCACAAACATCGTAACCATGTCCTTCACTAAGCCCTGCGCCACTCTGCAGCCACGCCACTAGACTTGCCCTCCTGTAACTAGGTCACTGGCATAGGGGACCCCATGACACGAGGTTATCATACCCACACTATGCCCCACGTTTGACCCCACACTGGTTGTATTCAGTGACCCTTCATATTGTCTAGTGTCAGTAGTAGTAGTAGTAGTAGTAGTAGTAGTACTACTATTTTTATACATCCACACAATGATGCAGAAGGACTGACTACTTATGAAGTTAATAGGAGTGACTACAGACATCGGCACAAAAAATACTTCGCCGCATTAACTCTCTGGTTTATAGAAATCCAGAGCGTTCATTGATGATCAGCAAATAAATAATTCTAGAAACTGAGTACTGAGTGAAAAACGTTTACGCGGTGATGGAAAGGGAAAAGACGCAGAACCGCATCACCTCGACGCTCACAGGTAAAAGTTGCGCGAATGACGAGACTCGGGGGCAGGAAAGTGTCAGTGTGCGATGTCGTTAAATAGCGGGTGAAGAGAAAAGTTCATTCGTCAGTGTCACTTTAACGCCGTGTTCCAGAGAGGGAAAGGGAGGCAGCCCCCGCACCGCCACGCCGCCTGGCCTGATCCGCCTCCGTCACTCCCTTCCAGCAGCAGAGGAGCGCCACTTCACACCACAGCAATTCGCTCGCGCCAGTAAGCCCGCACTAACCCTCCCGCTATCTAGGAGTCAACAACGTGCCTTGGAGTTTGAGGAGGCCATAACGCCTCTCCTTGCTCATCACTAAGCAATTGACTTCATAGTGTGGTGCTCGTCGCGGCCTGGTGGTTAGGCCTCAGGGAGGGCCTCGCCTTGTGCCCAAGATAAATTCACCCATATATTTTACCACCACTTCTTTGGGTTTATAATATTTCTTCACTAGAGTAACATTCTACTACTATATTTATGACTTCTTTTTTTGTGCAGATGGCTGATGCATATTTATACTCGACGGAAGTCTTCATGGTGGTATGAAATATTTAAACAGAATCACAAAAGAACAGGTAAAAATATTGGGGGTGAGTATCGGCCCGCGTCCCGTCCCCAGCACCACGCAGTCCCCGCCAGGGCCTTGGATCGACGACGATGAATTATGGAAATGGACGGCGATGTGCTGAAAGTTCTTGACGCGGAGGAAAGACCAGAAAAAAAAAAATGAGGCAAAGACATGGCTACTTCCTCCTACCTACACTATAAAATATCTTCAAAATATATAATTCAACTAAGTCCGAGAAACTGAAAGGATAATGAGTAAATGTTTTATTTTTTTTACGAGAGGTAAGGGAGCTGGTTAAAACGGCCGGCCCACGAGGAAAGAAGGCGAAGAACAAAAATCATATATTACGCTGGGTTACTTTCATCTCGATTTTACCAATGAAATCGACAAGCCTTTCTAGCAAGCGTATAGTAAACATTTTAACTTTGCTTTCATATCAGCAGTTCGGTGAGGCGGCAGTTACTCGTAAAGCATCAGACATCAAGGCTTCGAGTTGAGTCCAGTGAAGAGGAAAGTTGAGGCAGAGCCAACTCGCGTGTACATTCCCCTCTCCCCTTGTTCACTGTTCAATACATAGCTATATATCTACAGAAAATGAGAGGCGCAGGAGTCAAAGTCGGCACTACGCCCCAAGGTAAGGAAGTTTTAGCCACCAATCCACCAGAGACTCAAGAGCTCAAGAGAAGCTTACCCTGCGACGCTATATGATCATAGATATTGCTGCTCCTTGGAATAAATTTTCAGTTAATCAAATGTCACACGTCCATTTTAACCCACATCCTACAATTTAAATCTTCTATCCCTAGCAATGCCGTGACATATAAGATTACTGTTGCTTTGTACGAACACACCACCAGTATTGTATAGCTAGACAAGACACGTGTGCATATGACATTCTGCAAATGCACCTAACCAATCGTCTATATTTCCAGGCCTGTGAATAAACAAGGCAATCCCTGCGAGACATATATGCAGTTGATTCATATCTCAAGACAGTAGTATGTAAATTTTTTATGGCCTCAGGCTCATGTAACACAGGTGAATTCAAATGCGATACAATTCTCGATGCAATTTCAATCTATAAGCTACCACTTTTACCTTGAATGTTCTATGGCGCCTTCCTTTTTAATGTCACTCGCAACATTTACCGCATAAAGCGAGTTCGGCACGGCATTTTTTTTTTTTTTTTTGTCACTGCCTACTGAATACAAAGTTCCAACACATGATAAATCGTGAAACAGTTGGCATTATCATCGCTCAACGTGACCAGCACCATCACAAACCCTGACCTACGACAAGACCGCCATTCACCACAAACACACGCCTTCCTCCACCGCCAACACACTCGCTAAATGCACCATAACGGCCACCATTCAGCAGCCAAAAGAAGCAATCGTTGACCAATATATCGAGAGAGAGAGAGAGAGAGAGAGAGAGAGAGAGAGAGAGAGAGAGAGAGAGAGAGAGAGAGAGAGAGAGAGAGAGAGAGAGAGAGAGAGAGAGAGAGAGAGAGAGAGAGAGAGAGAGAGAGAGATGAGTGGACCTACTCGGCTAGAAAACAAATTAGGTAGCCATAAAAATACAAAACAATTACCCGAATTAAGAGATTTCAGGGTACAGATCAGAGATGCACGGGAAATGGAGTGAGAATTTTTGCAGGAAATTTCTGCCAACCAAAATGCGAGTACATTATTTTTAATTTATTTTCTCCACTGTAAAAGGAAGCAAATTCGAAGGGAATAGGAATTTGCGAACATAAATTAGTATTGCTTTCTTGAGCTTATAATGTCATTTACCTTTCAGAAAACTGAATATTCATTAATCCACTAAAGACTCCGCAATAGCAACAGCTTAAGCAGCACAGAAACGGTAGCAGCAGCAACGCAACGACAGTACTAATAATACTAGTAGTAGTAGTAGTAGTAGTACTTTGTCGTTCATTATTGTCAGTCTTGGTGGTAGTGGTGCTACTGCTGCTCTAGCCAAAAAAAATCTCATTATTGTAAGTGCTATTAATGCAGCCAGAAAGCCTAACAAATCCCCAAAAACATGCGTGGTCAAAAAAAATAAATAAATAAATGAAAAAAATAACAAAATCCGCCACGTGAATCAAAAAACACTAAACAAGTTGCAACCAAAAGTGTACCTCAAATTAGTTAATGTGTTGCCGCTACTTCATACTTCAGGGTGGGCACTGGATTATAATGCAGTGCTGAATACTCACACAACAGCCCCGTCCCCACCTCTCTCTCTCTCTCTCTCTCTCTCTCTCCTCTCTCTGGCATGGAAAACACAGCAGCAAGTCAGTTCAAAGTTAAAACATAAAAGTTCTTCTTGGCAAAACTGTCTTGTGGGAATTTGTTTGGTGATATTTACAGTCCACCCGCTGCGTCGCTCCGCCTCCAAGCTTAAAACTGATATTACAACTTTTGATATTAGTAACCTTGTGGCGCCTCGCTAAGGTCTCCTGCGGTAAGGAGGGGCAGAGAACCATAACTGTGTAGGAGGAGACGGACACCAGAAGGGGAGGAGGGGAGGGAGGAGGGGAGAGAAGAGAGGGACGATAGTGCCAAGAAGAGAAAGGATAAAATAAAGTTAGTTGTTATAATCCGTGTATCTTTGTACGTAGGAAGATAGGCTGGCAGGAAAATAGGTGGGCAGATGGATGGATGGATGGCTAGATAGACAGACAGATAGATAAAAGATATACAAAGATAAAACAAGTGTCAATATCTCAAACATATGACATACCAACATTACACATTTACCTGCATGATATGACAGAATAAAATGCTGAGTCATAAAATGTACAACTGTTATTTTAATATAGGACATGACGCACTGCAAAATTCACTGTACATACTGAGGTAGACTTTACAACTTGACGGACGGGGTTCTGACGTCAGTGTCGTGGATTTCTGTCAAGAACTTTTGTTGGTCACGACCTGGAAAGAAAAAAAGTCGTCCGGATCTTAAGTTTCCTGAAAAGACGCTACAGATTGACGAAGACAGGAAGGCTAGTTATTGTAAATCCAGCGACCTCTTCTAAATTACGAAGAAAACTTTCTTCACTTGTTTTCTTTTCTTTTCTACTCACTTTTTCCCTTTAGATGAGGTGCAACAAGCTTCAGGCAGGTCACTGGAGGCTAATTAATGGTGATGCGCTGGACCGCGGGACTTGCCACAAAGTTTAACGTTATGCCGACAGATAGGTCTTAGTGTTGATGCGATGTAATGATGCCGTTCAGTGCTAAGGAGAGTGGCATGATAAAGGGCTCGAGACCCATTACTGGGTATTCTTACTGCCACATCGCAAGAGAGTTTGAACCGAGCTATATCATACTCAACTTTATTATTGTTGTTGTTGTTGTTTTAACGGGCGTAAAACTAATATAACTAATAGTTATGTTTCATGTTCTCCTACATAGAGAGAGCATTTCTATGAAGAACCGGACTTCAGCGCTGAGGAAAAGCCAGTATTAATTTCACTGCTCATTCATTAAGTTACCAGCATTGTTCTGTCTTTCACAATTATTATGTGTATTCAGAGTTAAAAATCATCAATTAACACTTGTAATACACAGCATTTGAGGGCCAGTAATGAGCTGCCTTCAATTGTTATATATTTGTCACTTTCGTATAAAAAGTCGACTGGCAATGCTTCCACGCGAACACACCAAAACTCCATTATAATTACTCATTTTATATATGTTACTGACGCAAGCACAAAAAACTTTCGTGGTGAACAACACTAGGGAAATTCTTTGTAAACCTGCAAACAGACTCCTCCGGAAGAAAAACAAGTAATGGTTGTAGAAGGGAAGAAAAACTGCACTAACATGAAAAGTTTCATGGAAAAAAAAAATACACGTGATTATCTCGAGGAAAAAATGCACTTATCCCTCACCCGCTGCTACTCTCAACCCACATTTCTCTCTCTCTCTCTCTCTCTCTCTCTCTCTCTCTCTCTCTCTCTCTCTCTCTCTCTCTCTCTCTCTCTCTCTCTCTCTCTCTCTCTCTCTCTCTCTCTCTCTCTCCTGATCAGTGGGCCCCGCCCCAACAATACAACAGCATAATGACGTTAAGGGGAGAAAATGAACATATAATGACGATTCATTCAGCATTTTGTGTCGCCCGGTAACATGATTGTTCGACTATAAACACAACGGCAAATTGGATTAAGTTTTAATACATGAGCAAGTGTGACAGATTAGCAGGACGTAACCAGATTATTGCCCTTGTGGGCTCCGCGGAGTGTTTTGCCATGACAGTGCGTGAATATTTGTCTCAGCATAAATATTCATTGATCAATTTATTAAAATATCTCCTCCCTCCCTCAAGCTGCGGT
>NC_087174.1:2165000-2167500 GCF_035594125.1 Scylla paramamosain
AGTTTAAGTTACACTATTGAATCACAAACGCATACAATAAACTAATACGTCTCTCCGTGATTTAATACACAGCGGCATCCTACGCCTTCGTTATGAAGTGACAACATATTGCTTTTCCACTATCTCTCCCTCCTCATTCGCTTCATTACTCCCCACAGTGAACGAGCCTCTCCACCCGTCCCTTCCTGGACAGCACCTCTACACTCCCGCGGCTGAGGCAAGATGAGCATCGTTTGGAAGCGTTTATAATACTGGAAGACGGACGCACCACTACACCACTAACATTAAAGGATGTGACTAGTATAAATACGGTAATTGTCTAGAGTCCTTACCGGGCCTTATTACTGGTCTATTCACTTCAATTCTTTTACACATACCTTCACATGCACCTAAAACATCATTTTAAAGTGGGGGACAAATGCCCCCTTCCCTCTAGTCCAGCAAAATTGGGGACATGTGGGAAGGCGGGGTTTTGGGTGGGGGAGACATAAATCAGCGAGCGATTTTCGGCCAGGTTAGGTTAGGTTAGGTTAGGTTAGGTTAGGTTATGTTATGTTAGGTTAGGTTAGGTTAGGTTAACCTAACCTAACCTAACCTAACCTAACCTTACCTAACCTAACCTAACCTAACCTAACCTAACCTAACCTAACCTGGCCGAAAATCGCTCGCTGATTTATGTCTCCCCCACCCAAAAACCCCGCCTTCCCACATGTCCCCAATTTTGCTGGACTAGAGGGAAGGGGGCATTTGTCCCCCACTTTAAAATGATGTTTTAGGTGCATGTGAAGGTATGTGTAAAAGAATTGAAGTGAATAGACCAGTAATAAGGCCCGGTAAGGACTCTAGACAATTACCAATCTTGCCACTTAAAGATGAAATCTCAGCTTTGATTTCCACATATCAAGTTAGCAAACCTGACTGCGTAGCTTTGCGTGTGTGTGTGTGTGTGTGTGTGTGTACCCGCGCTGATAAATTATGTTGCATATCACCTATAAAAAGAATGGAAATGAGCCTATTAGTCACTTGACCGAGTGAAAGAAATATGTTACACAATTAATTATCTGATCATGAATCAATATTAACCAAATTACATGCATCTACGGGAAGATTTATCTAACACACACACACACACACACACACACACACACACACACACCACCTTTAACTCGTTTCCTGACACAAAACAGCTTCGAATAGAGTAAAGAAAAGAGGAATAAGAGCAAGCCAAAACATGAGGTGATAGAGGTGTGAAGATTGAAGGAGGACGAAGGAAAATATATTGGAGGGAAGGAGAGTGGTTTTAGGGGAGGACCAGCGGTGAGAGGGAGGGGGAGCGGAGAGGGAAGGGGGACACCATGAACGTGAAATTGATACTGGTTATTCAGCACCTGTGAACCAGAGCTTTGTGTTTCCTTGTCACGTCAGATACACTCACCAGACCTGCTACAAATAACAGGAGGGAAAAAACAACACTATACAATAAGGTAACGACTCACGTACCGAGTATGGGGTGTGTGCAGCGGACCTCTAGGGAAAAAAATACTTGTCCTCTGGACTTTTTGTCTTCAAGCACGACAGATGACCAAACACCTTCACTTTCACTCGTGGCGTTCAAGGGAATGAGCGCCGCCACCGAGTGCAGCTTTTCTCCCTTCTCTAATAACCATTCACAGAGCAGGTTTCTTTCCTAAACGCGATTCATAACTCATACTGATTGGCTGGAGAATCTCATCACTTGATTGGCGGACAAAACGATAAACGAGCGGATCTACAGATCTTAACTACCATCAATGGTTAGTCCCTAGTTCAAGTTACTTTAGACAGATGCCTGATGGCGTTCATATAGTATCACCGCTAACCTTTGACATGTTGGAGTACATAAAACACAGCGGACAGGAACACCCAGTGAAAAAATATGGAAGAGAAAATGAATGACGTGCAGCATGACGTAAGAGTGACAGCTGTTCCCTTCCCCCTGACCGGCCGCTAGTTGTCCCCCCAGCCCCAGCCACGCTCCTGCCTGGCGTGCGATCCGCTGCCCTGACCGCTGTGCATGGTCAGAAATGCGGCCTTTTATCTCCTCTGAATTCCTGAGGTGAAAAGTTCATAGGGTTTTGAAAGGCATGTATGAGAAAATAAACATTAATACGGGCCATACCGCCACCATCTCTTCTTCCCCCCTCCTCCTCCTCCTCTTGCTCCTCCTCTATGTTCTCCTAATTAGGATCTTCAACAGTTAAGTAAGCTGGGCAATCTACTGTAAAGTTCCTAAGTCAATAAGCTAACTCGGAGGTATTTTAATCAGCACCAGCGTTCCAACTAATTGCATATACCTGTGTGAGAAAAGGCGGAAGAGAAGAAACAGGAGGAGGAGGAGAACACAATGAATAAGTAAAAAACTCAATATTTAAGCATCTCTGTGTATTTCGTTGTCTTGACATTATAAATTGTCTTGACATGCAACCTTGTGATATTTCATTTTTTAAACAACTCACATTTT
>NC_087174.1:2185000-2205000 GCF_035594125.1 Scylla paramamosain
TCTCCTCTTGTTGTTGTTCTCTTTTTCTTTTTCTTCTTTTTTTAAGCTTCTATTTCAGCTGACCACGTCGTTTATTTCTATTTACTCCCGTTTTCTCATTACTACCAACATTCTTTTCTCTTACCACTACTACTCTTACTGCTGCTCCTCTTCCTCTTTCTCCTCCTCTTTCTTCTCCCGTTTTAGTGTAGCATCCTTACCTCGCCTCATCATTGCCATCATTACTCTCTCAATCAGGGCAACGCCACAGCTCACCACAACTAAGTTCTTTCTCTCGGCCACTCCCACACACTCAGCCTCCGCCTTCCACCAGCCTCCTCCTCCTCCTCCTCCTCCTCCTCCTCCTTACCCGATTAGCGAATGTTTTTATAGCTTTTTTTTTTTTCTTTATAACTGTCCACTTATAACTTTTCATAATTTTTTTTACATTTTATTCTGCTTCACACACTCTGCGTAGAAACAGGATATCATTTACTTGCCTCAATTATTCCTTTACTGGTCGCATCATTTCACAGACTTTCAAAGCTTAGATAACTTTAATGTACAAACATTGCAATCTTGTATTAATATTCATTCATGCGCGCACACACACACACACACACACACACACACACACACACACACATCTATCTATCTATATTATACCAGCTTTCTTATGCTTAATACTTAAAAAGTAAGTTAACATAAAAACATTTCCATTTATTTTACCTCATCACATCAGCTATTCACAACAGAACACCTCGGAAAGTAATTTGAATCATAAACCCGCATACACATACAATGAAAGATACAGAGAATGACAGTGACTGACAAAGTGACACACACACACACACACACACACACACACACACACACACACACACACACACACACACACACACACACACACACACACACACACATTCATGGATGCTGTGGAACGGCCCTTGATGCTCTTGTCCGTAAATTCAACACTGGGGGACAATCGTCACGTCCCCTCGAGTGGCCCATCAGGGGTGAAGGAGCGGCCCTCGCCCCCTACAGCAGCCTATGTCCGCTGCTGATAAGGACGGAGGTCGTCCACTACTGGGAGAATGAGCGACGACGATGCCAGAAGCTGCCCGTTATCAGTATATAGAGGATGTGTGTGGTGCCAAGTTGACGAGCAGAGAGAGAGAGAGAGAGAGAGAGAGAGAGAGGAGAGAGAGACGAGAGAGAGAGGAGAGAGAGAGAGAGAGAGAGAGAGAGAGAGAGAGAGAGAGAGAGAGAGAGGAGAGAGGAGAGAGATGAGAGAGAGAGAGAGAGAGACACACACACACACACACAACACACACACACACACACACACACACACACACACACACACACACACACACACACACACACACACAGACACACCTAAAAAAGCAAAAGTGGAAATAAAATCCGCCATTTTCCCACTCCCCGCGTGTTGCAGAGCTGCGTTGGGTAACACTGCCTTAGGAAGGTCAACCCCGGGAACACAAACACCAGAAGTGCTATTAAATGTGCTAAGTTCGTTTGCAGCTATCAATGAACGGACCTGAACATCACCAAGCAATATTAACCTGCGACGGCCCTTACCCTCCTTCCTGCTCTCAGTTCTGTTTGCATCACTATATTTGTGTTTCACGTGATTGTCTGCGTATTGCTTCCTTGTGTCTTAACGTTCCTCTTTGTTATCAAGCTTTTCGTACAATCTGTTCCATATTTTGAAAGTACCCGCTTTAAAATGTGCCACACGAAGCCCAACACAGAAACCTACAGAAAAATAAGACATTAGCAAGTAAGGAACAAGGAAAAATACAAAAATACAAGCTATTAAAACTCTTTGAAAAATGCGGCAGGGTTATTTGGAGAATATTTTGCACCGAACATCTGATAACAGGAAAGAGAAAAAACACACCAACACCTGGAAAATGTGATACAGATGAACACCATTGCAGTGCAAGTGGGAACACCAGAAACTGATACTCTTCCTCCGCCGCTTCAGCCTTCCTTCCAGCCCCACGCCTTCCTCCTACTCCTCTTCCTCTGCTTACTTCCCCTCCACCACCACCACTGCCACCACCACCACCACCACCACCACCACCACCACTATATCCTCCTCCTCCTCCTTCTCCTCCTCCTCCTCCTCCTCCTAGCAAGGCGGGAGGAGGAGCTGCTGTTTAGTCTGTTGCTTCGGCCAAACTTTGAGATTGCCTTAATTTTTCACGCCGAGTTTTGTTGGTTGGATCCTTGAGGGTCATCAGTCACTTGAAGTGTGTGTGTGTGTGTGTGTGTGTGTGTGTGTGTGTGTGTGTGTGTGTGTGTGTGTGTGTGTGTGTGTGTGTGTGTGTGTGTGTGTGTGTGTGTGTGTGTGTGTGTGTGTGTGTTGCCCCAGTGTCCAGATATAATACAGAAATTACAGTTCAGTTACTTCTGCGGGTATTTACTTTCGAAGAGTTTGAGGTGGACCTTGACCTCGTCCAGGGGAAGGTCTCTAGCAGAATGTGCTCTTAAATGTCAAGGTTAACGAATACTTCTTGTTCTATATCAAGTTAACTCTTTTAAAATTCCATGATTTTTACATTTTTCCTTGCTGATCCTCCACCACTCCATTCCCAGTCTCTCTCTCTCTCTCTCCTCTCTCTCTCTCTCTCTCTCTCTCTCTCTCTCTCTCTCTCTCTCTCTCTCTCTCTCCTCTCTCTCTCTCTCTCTCTCTCTCTTCCCCTCGTCTTTCACTGTTCTCCTGCCTTCCCTCTTGCCTCAGTCTTTCTTCCCCACCCTCCATCCACTCCCTGAAAAAGATCCTTATACGTTGGATTTGAAGCGTCCATTCCGCCGCTTCTATTTCAGGAATTTGTCAGACAGAAGGGCCCTGGAAGGGATCAAAGACGAGATAAAAAGCAGATTTGCTAGGTCGCGTTGCCCCCGTCAACTTCGTACATTCCTATTCTCTCGCTTGATTCGTCTTGTGAGCGAAGCCTGTAGTGCGAGTAACCTCTTCTTGAAATTTTACATTCGTCTTGACCGTGCGCCCCTTTGCATGAGATTTACGAGTACCGGAGAGGACGTAAGCTAAATTTATTGATCTTTCTGTGCCTCTCCCTCCCGCTTGTAAGTTTTAAACGGGTAGTTTCTAAATTAACCAGTTAACTTGTGGTTACATTATATGAAATCGATGTTGACCTTTAATTACGGTAAAGGTGCCTAACGTGATGAGATTAAAATAGTGATTGATTCTTTCTTCCCTTACTATAATGTCAGCAGCCCGGTAAAGCTACCTGTCCTCCTTTCATTCACACTACCTTGCAAGGCTACCACGTAAAAGCTAATCTATAATGTTGTTTGATTTGACTTTTATGTTATCGATAGAAAAATCGGAGTTACATGCATCAGTTATCTCAAAGAAGGATTAAATAACGGACAAGCAAGTAAAATCCTACATAATAACGAGGGGTTCTTGCGCTCCTTTCTAGAAACATTGGCTAGAATATACATACCAAATCGCAAGACTAAATGAATACCGCGACGCAAATGAAATACAGAACACTCGAAATAAAAATGCATCATCCTCGTAGCAAGAGAATATGTAACCTCAACCGCTACGGAATACTGATACAAACCTTCATCCGAAAATACTTACTGATTTACTTGCATCAACGCGCACTTACTCTTTAACGTAGCTTTTTTTTTTTTTTTTATATATAATTTTTTTTTGTCAATGACTTTATATGAAATGAGAGCTTCTCTGGGTTTCCGTAACATTGGGATTGTTATATACAGTGAAACATGGTGTGTGTGTGTGTGTGTGTGTGTGTGTGTGTGTGTGTGTGTGTGTGTGTGTGTGTGTGTGTGTGTGTGTGTGTGTGTGTGTGTGTGTGTGTGTGTGTGTGTGTGTGTGTGTGTGAGAGAGAGAGAGAGAGAGAGAGAGAGAGAGAGAGAGAGAGAGAGAGAGAGAGAGAGAGAGAGAGAGAGAGAGAGAGAGAGAGAGAGAGAGAGAGAGAGAGAGAGAGAGAGAGAGAGAGAGAGAGAGAGAGAGAGAGATGAGAGAGAGAGAGAGAGAGAGAGAGAGAGAGAGAGAGAGAGAGAGAGAGAGAGAGAGAGAGAGAGACGAGTTTCCCCGTCCTCTCCTCACCTGTCAGACACACACAAGTAACATGTGGCTGGAGCAGGAGACGCACCGCCACTCGGAAACTAATTAATTTTGGTCCACCTTCACAAATCGAAAGACTTCCTTTGTTAATTCACTCAAAATGCCGCGAACCCAAATGTCGGGGATTAATCTGAATAGTATCGATCAGGTGCGCTGGTTCTCACCTCCAAATACGTAGATTTCCTCAGACACTTATCATAGGATTTATTCTATACTAAATCTCAAAAAAATTACGTTATTAGAAGTGAAGAGGTATTGTTGAGAGGGAAAATTAGGTAAAATCTTAAAAAAATTACGTTATTATGAGTGAGAAAGTGTTGTGAAGCAAGTTTTCGCTTTTCTCTCTCTCTTTCTCCCTCTCTTTTTTTTTTTTTTTGTCATTATTGCATCGATGAATTTAATGCAGGGAACAATAACGCCACACAACAGTTATTACAAGATTATCAATTGAAACGATTCTACATACGTACTGCTATTAATGCCGCTGCTTGCTACTATTATTACTAAAGCTGCCATGACTGTTACTTGTAAAGAGGATTAAAAAAAATATGCCAGTAAATGCAAGTGATGATATATATTGATGATGAAAAGGAGGAGAATGGTGAAGACAACAACAACATGATGATGATGATGATAATAATAATAATAATAATAATAATGATAATAATAATAATAATAATAATAATAATAATAATAAAGGTTTTCACGGGAGGGCCCATGAGCGTGTGGTTTCCAGTGCTCGGTGCGCCACTGTTGACGGCAGCCAGTCGTGACCCGTGACCGCGGTTGCACGCCCCAAAAAAGCTCTCATCCTACCATCTTTTTTTTTATTTCCTCTTTGTTATCTTCCATATTGACTCATATATTCTGTTGCTTTTGCACACTAATTAATACCAAAAAATGTGGCCGCTAATATCAATATCTAGTCCTTTATGAAATATGAAAAAAGAGGAGTGCGTTAGAAAAATGTTTTCTAGAGGATAAATATTTTATGAACGTTAAAAATAATCCTATTATACGCCGTCATGAAGCCGAGAATTCTGCATAGCAACTGAATTATGGAGCGAGACATGAAAGAGGCAACAGCAGGGAAGCAAAACCCGCTTCCCCTCCACATAATCCCCGACAACCAGACATAATTTTCTCTATGTTAAAATAAAAGTGGAACAGTTCTATCATAAATGACCTTTCAGTGCATGGCGTGTATGTACACCCGCACACCACCCACCCACACACTCGCCTCCACACACACACACACACACACACACACACACACACACACACACACACACACACACACACACACACACACACACAACACACACACACACACACACACTCCCTTTTCTCTCTCTCTCTCTCTCTCTCTCTCTCTCTCTCTCTCTCTCTCTCTCTCTCTCTCTCTCTCTCTCTCTCTCTCTCTCTCTCTCTCTCTCTGCTCACACACACACACACACACACAGACACACACTGGCACAGCTGTATCGAACAAGTATGTCAGGAAGGGAAATTCAGCAAAGATAAAGATTTCCATCAGAGAAAGTAGTTCCGTCTTGGTCGGTGATGACAGCTGAACACATCCAGCCTTTGACGCAACACAGTGTACCGTAACACAATACTCGAACAAAGCCCGAACAGAAGAACATGTTCAAACAAATAATAAAAGCATCTTAGGAAATGGATTCTTCTCAGATGCCTAACATATAAGCTCGTTTTCGTTCTATTTGACAACAAAGACCCACTCCCAGTGAGCTCAACATCTAAAGACACTGAAAACTTCCATGGTAAAAACGCAGCATCCTATAACAGTACACAGCACAGCAGGAACGTGTGAGTACATATATATAAATTATCTGTCACCAGATTAAGCACGGGTATATATTTCACTAAGGGAGATTTTAAGCCCTCGCGTGTGTCTCCTGGTGACGGGTTGGACTTAATCACGTATGTGCCATGAAACACAGGCCAACTGCAGCGAACAACTCATATAAAGACAACAGGGCGAGTACCGGTGGATGTGCTGCCCGGAACAGCAGCGGGAAGCGAGGTGCAGGCGGGCCAGGAAGGGGATGGCAGACCCCTTGTTGCCACATGATAAATTAAAGCGGAAAACTCTTTCTTTTAGCTGAGAGGTTAAATATGAATACGAGATTTTGAGTGCGGCGACCAACCTTTCCTCCTGTACTCTGCTACACTCCGCTACTCGCTAGCGTAACATGAAGCTTTTAAGATTATTACTAAATGGTCATTTTATTTCATTTTTTTTTTATTTTATAGAGTCGGCAGAGCTAACAAATTTCTCGCAATTGCAAGTGATTCTACATTCCTGAGCAAGAAAGCTTTACATATATGAAACTAAACGCTTGCAGCACTGAACCTAAAAAATTAAACGTACTCGTAAAACATATTTACAGTGTTTTACTGAAGGAAAGTAGTGTCATTGATTCTGCCGATACCAAGCAGGTCACTCGAACACACGCAGGATGGAACAGAAAATAGTGACGCGAAACAAAGGAACAGTTCAGTCCCACAGCAACAATTAGCTTTACAATACTCCTTCAAAGACGTTTCTTTTCACCTGCCCTCGTGATGCAGCGGGACGCGTCTATTGGGTCTGCACAGCGGCGACGTCGGCAATATCCATAAACTTCACCTCTCTTTTCGGGGCGTCCCTGCGCGGGGCGAATGCGTCCCTGCGTTCCCTCAAATCCGGCGTTGTGTGCTTGTAGTGTTTATTGCGCCATTATCCTGCAGATTCGCCATAAGAGTGTACTAAAGCCCTACCAGGATATTAATACTCCGGAACATCCAATTCACCATCAGGACGCCAGTAATCTATAGCCGCACACGGCCAGGTTATTATTGTCGACGCGGATACATTTGGTTTTTGAAAATGGAATTGAAAAACCATTGTGGAGAAAAAATAATTATTGTTTTTACGGCGTGTTTGTTCGTAGGGAAGAGAAGCAGCGACGACCAGCCCGAAGTGCACTGGTACGCACGGAGGTGGCCAAAGGTCGTACAAGGTCACAGCAAGGGTCAGGGTTAGGGCAAGGTGGTCATAATAGGTCATGAATCATTGACAGTGACCTTTATGTGCTGCTCTGACAAGCGAGCTGGGTAAGTTGTCGCTGAGTCACGCTAAGGGATGTCCTGTAGTTTTTTCCATGTCCGGCTGTCAATCTACGGCGGCGGCAGCGGCGGCGGTGGCGGCGATGGTGGTAGTGGTAGCGGTGGTGGAGGTGGTGGTGGTGGTGGTGGTGGTGGTGGTGGTGGTGGTGGTGGTGGTGGTAGTGGTGGTGGTGGTGGTGGTGGTGGTGGTGGTGGTGGTGGTAGAGAGAGAGAGAGAGAGAGAGAGAGAGAGAGAGAGAGAGAGAGAGAGAGAGAGAGAGAGAGAGAGAGAGAGAGAGAGAGAGAGAGAGAGAGAGAGAGAGAGAGAGAGAGAGAGAGAATTTATCTTTCATAACATCATCATTTTCATCACATACGTACATATCTCACACACCAACCCACACCCACACACACACACACACACACACACACACACACACACACACACACACACACACACCAAATGGCAGCCAGGCACTCACTAATTAAGCTACAAGTTGGCGGTTCGCGTTGAGGAGGCGGTGAACTGACAGGCTTCTTCCCTTTGACATCACACGTCCACCTGCAGCTATACGACAGGTACGCCAGGTATTAATCCGCTCTCCTACCCCTTTCACGCAGGTAAGACGGCAGCAGAACCCTTCAGGATATTGGCGCCTCATATATCCTGACTCAATAGGAACGACGGGCTTCAATCTATTTACACTTCATGAGAAAATGGTTAGGCTTTACAGTGAAACAAGCATATTCTCTCTCTCTCTCTCTCTCTCTCTCTCTCTCTCTCTCTCTCTCTCTCTCTCTCTCTCTCTCTCTCTCTCTCTCTCTCTCTTTCCCAATTATTCCTGGTATCATTGAGCTTCCAGTTGATGTTTGCTTCTCTCATACTAATTAACCTACGGATGACCAGGTAACGTCTGAGTAATCGCGACGTTTCGGCTGAGTTTGTAGAGGTCAGGCCTCCGTTGGTTCGCTGGCCTAAATGAAGATCAATCGTAGCCCATAAGATCAAGGGACACTGAGATGCAACCGGACCTGAGCACACACAACTCTGAATTTGCCACACACATCCAGACCGAGGCCCCAAGGTACTATTGATACGTACAAAAACCAGTGTACCGTGAACTGATTGCTGGCCTCCGGGAAACACAGTGTATGATGACGCTACAAGTTGATTCATTGAGGTAAGGAGAGAGAGAGAGAGAGAGAGAGAGAGAGAGAGAGAGAGAGAGAGAGAGAGAGAGAGAGAGAGAGAGAGAGAGAGAGAGAGAGAGAGAGAGAGAGAGAGAGAGAGAGAGAGAGAGAGAGAGATTAGTTATAGATACAAGTTAATAAATCTTCAGAAAAGGATTCAGTATAAGAACAAGAAAGGTTGATGAAGTGCTAAGCAATAAATTAATATAACTCATCGTTCTCAAAACTCAGGATAGATTCTTTTAATACCCAAAGCCAGGACGTAATACTTGACACAAAGAACTGACTACAGAGGAACGTACAGCTTAATTAACCAAAACAATGAAGAGACTGGAAGGATATCATTTCACTTTATTAGTACGCCATCGGGACATACTCGTAGAGACGCCTCCAGTACCACAAAGTTTCCCACGAGTAATCAGCCATAAAATCCCCGCAGTACCCGGCCGCTGCCCCGCGAATCCCTCTGCACCCACGCCGCCGACCCCCAGTGGCCCAAAACATCCCAGCGGCTCTTGGTTAAATAAACTAATGGCTGGAATCTGTCTGGCCAAATATTTACAGCTGGTTCGGATTACCGCTCATGCGCGTCTCATCATCATTCTTTTCTCGATATCTTTCCCTTTCATCCCCATTCTTTGATTTCCTCCGCCAGGCAAGGAAGGCGACGCCCTCCAAACAAGCGTCACGGGTGAAGGCGGCAGGCAAGGACACCCGGGACTCAGCAGCCGTCAGTCCTATGCGGGTCATCACCAAGCCTCGCCAAGCTTGGCCTCTAATGAGAGATTCGTGACATGCAAGGAAATGTCTATATGCGTATCACATTCCTGAAGAACTTTTGGTTTTACAGAAAAGGAGAGAAACATTATAACGTATAACTTGATGACGGGGAGAAAAATGACGAGGCGTGGGGCGGGAGGGAGGTAATGCTGGTGTGGCGGGACACTGCGGAGGAAACACGCCGGAGGATGAGTTTTAAACAAAAGTTATATTCAGCATGTTTTTACAAACAGTTTTTAGTGGTGACGGTGTGCATATGACATACACTGTGTCATGAGAGATATGAATGAAGGAAACTTCAGCTGAAATCCCTGAAACTGACTATTTACGTACAAACACACACACACACACACACACACACACACACACACACACACACACACACACACACACACACACATGTACATCAACACGTATCCACGCACATAAACACACACGTGTAGGTTAAATTTTTCGTTTTATGGCAACACACCAGCATCCGCCCTCCTTCCGCTCATCTGCCACCGCGATGGTCACCTGTGCCCACTGGCGTACCTCTCTTAATTAATTAACGCTGCCAGTTATCCAGTACACCGTGTGGCCTAATGAGTTTCCAGGGGCACAAAGGGATGCGAGTTTCAGCGTTACGGTCTCTTGATATAAAGGATTGCCTGGGAAAGGTTTGGCATTTAAAAGGGAAAGAAAATGCGAAGTCTATGGAAACATTTCGTTGAAACTCATCTTTGCTTCTGGGCTTTCATTGTCTTGATGTTGCCTGGAACGAAGTTAACAAGGTCACCTAAAAGAACTATGAAAGTAAAAATAAACTATAGAAGGAAAGAGAGAGAGAGAGACAGAGAGAGAGAGAGAAAGGGAAAGGAATGCAACGTTGAATATGTATCGGACGAGCAAACAAGGACAACATTTCAACAACAAACATCAGACAAGGGTTCGGAGCCGCACAAACAACGGGCACCAAACCTGAACTCCGTGCCGCATCAAACCACATTCGTTGCAGCACAAACACTGCCACACAGCCCCGACCAGCAGGCTTTCACCACACCAAAACACTAACATTCCAAGAGTTTCTCAAGCTCTTCCCGACCACAGGACATGCCTTTCGTGCCAAGCAGAAGAGACAGAAGGAACAAGACGCAACTAAAGCTCATAAAATAGGAATCCGTGGCTCCGTCTCAGCTGGGGACATGGCGGGCGGTGGGTGGGCGAGGGTCTTATCTCCTCAGAACCACTTAGCTCCCAGGCGCGGGTTTACTGGCTCGCCGAGGCTCACTACCACGATACACGGGACGTGGAACAGGCCACATTAAATTTTTTCTCACCAAATTAAATAAGCATTCTAGGATATCTACATCGACACTTTTACAGTTACAAGGGTGTTCCAAGTGCTGAATAAAGGTATTTGTCGTTATACTTCCAGTAAATATTTGGCTTCTTTCTGCAAAATAAATAACTGCAAAAAAAAAAACGTGATAAAACTCCCAACATCAGCATTTCATTCAGCGATGCTAATTGAATTTCAACTGTACAGGCGTTACTCGTGAAAGGTTAATTTCTAAATGCTTGGGTTCAGTCGACCTCCCTTCCACACTGCAGTGAAAAACCTCGTTTATCAGACACTTTCCAAATCCAATATTCTTAGTTAATCTGCTTGTCCAGGGATAACTGCCTCCACCAAACAAACGTAACGACGCCGGGTACCCGTGTCCTGTAAACTTAACATCCCGTCGTCAATACGTTTATCCCGGATCGCAGACGACGACCCCAGGACGCTAATGACCTGCATGGCGGCGTGGGGACATTCCCTCGACCTCAAGACAGAACCCTCCTATCCGTCCCTTCCTTCCTTTCTCCGCCCTCCCCACTCCCACTAACCCATGTCGCCCGCAGCCCACCACACGCCGTGCCGGGAGGCGACTGACGCGTCTCAGGGACTCCGGGAATCCCCGTGATGCGGCAGAGGCATTTGTGCGAAAGACCGTCACAAGGCAGCCCAAGTCCTGGCCGCCTGCACCAGAGAGAGAGAGAGAGAGAGAGAGAGAGAGAGAGAGAGAGAGAGAGAGAGAGAGAGAGAGAGAGAGAGAGAGAGAGAGAGAGAGAGAGAGAGAGAGAGAGAGAGAGAGAGCAAAATACCACCTTTGCTCTTCCACCTTATCCTTCCTTCCACTAACTAATCCTATTCTCTCATTTTCTCTTATCGGACTGTCCTCTCCTCTCCCTTCTTCCTATCATTACCTTTCTACATCCTCTTTCTTTACTATCTCACCAAGCAAATCTCATTTTTTCTCTGACCTCCTTTCTCCCTTTACCCTTATTTCACATATAGTTTCCTTCCTTCCTTTGATATTTCCTCTTGATCTCATTGTTCTCCCTTCGCAGGATGAACAAATTCCCTTTCTGCCCTCTAGTCTACTGTCCAGCCCGTCTTCTGCCTCCTTTTCTCGGCCTCGGTTTCTCTGTCCCCTTACCCACTGTGGTCGGGTCTTCAGTCCCCCCTCGTGTGGTTTGTGGAGTCACCATCTGATAAGAAAGTCCCCCCACCGCCTATCTCCTGAGTTAAGCTTCATTTACAACGTCCTAAACCACGTCGCATATTGTTTTTCCTTCCGTCCTTCCAGATTTCTTCACCTTCTCCTGCTCCTCCCCCTCTACAGTCCCCTGGTCCTCCTCCTTGTATTGACGCTCCACAAACTTTCCCTCCATTGCTGCATTTGCATATATTTCTCATAGTTTTGTTTGTAATTACCCCACTCTCTCTCTCTCTCTCTCTCTCTCTCTCTCTCTCTCTCTCTCTCTCTCTCTCTCTCTCTCAGGATAATGCCGATAATGGTCAGACCTGCACGCACGCACACTCACCGACACACACACACACACACACACACACACACACACACACACACACACACACACACACACACACACATACACACATTCACATCCAACAAACATTCACACTCACATCCACACACAAATACTATAACAACACACATACGCACGCACGCACGCGCAGAGACCCCTAAA
Source organism: Scylla paramamosain (assembly GCF_035594125.1). Classification (NCBI taxonomy): domain Eukaryota; kingdom Metazoa; phylum Arthropoda; class Malacostraca; order Decapoda; family Portunidae; genus Scylla; species Scylla paramamosain. The sequence continues at coordinate 2,197,236 of NC_087174.1, forward strand.
ATCATGAATATAATGTATCATGCGCGCGGGGCCAGCACAGGAACCCCAAACAATCAACTGTAAACGCTTCAGGTCAAATTCCATTAATGATTTAATTACGCATTTTTATTTCGTTGTGCCGGTAATGCAGTTAACATAGAAATTCTTGGTGTCCCGAGGGGTCCAGTGATTACTTTGAGAGATCGCGACGTACGATTCATCACGTTAATGGACTTTAACCCTTTTTTTCCCTCTCTATTGTTTAAGATTCGGCAAATATGAGATAGAAAACGGACGGTGGTTGGTGTTTCAGAGCATGTATCTGAAAATTGTATCTGAAGTCAACTGGAGACTAATGAATATTTCCGAGAGAGAGAGAGAGAGAGAGAGAGAGAGAGAGAGAGAGAGAGAGAGAGAGAGAGAGAGAGAGAGAGAGAGAGAGAGAGAGAGAGAAGCCAAGAATGAGTAAATCGCGGTGTGATGATTGAGGGAGTGTGGAACTGATTGATGAGCGGGCTGATGACTGATGTGCGCCTGGCAAGCCTGAGGGAAGGAAGGGGACGCGGACGGGAGACAGGGGAGGGAATGAGGGATGAGAGTTAAGAAGGAAAGGGCAACCGTAAGGACAGAACGAGAATGATTCGGTGATAGGATTAATCCGGGATTTTGTTATTAATAAATGGAAATCAATGCTATGACAGGAATGAAGGGGAGAAGAAGGATGGAGAAAGAGAGAGAGAGAGAGAGAGAGAGAGAGAGAGAGAGAGAGAGAGAGAGAGAGAGAGAGAGAGAGAGAGAGAGAGAGAGAGAGAGAATGAAGAATGGATGCGAAGAAAGAATAGATTTATACAAGGACAGCACGAGAATGATTTAAATGTAATGCGATCAACACTGGATCTTTATTATCCATTAAAGATAATCAAAGGTAGTAAAAACACCTATTAGGAGACTTAAAATATCGCTCGCTTCTACCCTCCCATGTGAACGACTGTGTATATAATTATAGGAAAAAGCAAAAATGTATGTAGGAATTAATCGCAAGAGTACGAAAAATATACACTAACCAGAGAGACCGAGGGAAGCTTAAGAGGACGCAGGACTTTGAAGGAATTTTATACATGATATTTCCATCTCTCCATCGTATTTCCCACGAGCCAGACGTTTTTCCCTTGATAGATGTTTCTTTACTCACTCACTCACTCACAGACACACACACACTCTCTCTCTCTCTCTCTCTCTCTCTCTCTCTCTCTCTCTCTCTCTCTCTCTCTCTCTCTCTCTCTCTCTCTCGCATACAGTTCGTTACCAAAGATTTTTTTTTTTTCCACCGAGGGGGAAGCTGACACTGTTTTTGTTTTTCGGACTTAATTACAGGTAGAGTTCTGACAGGCCAATTAACTCCCCGGATGTGTCTGTCTGCTTGTTCCTGGGATTCCTTTGCTGTCTAACCCTGTGTTGTGGGCTTTGACGGGACGAAATAGAAACATGGTCTCTCTCTCTCCCTCTTTTTCTTTCTCTTCCTTTGTATTTTTTTATCCATTGTCTGTCCGTCTGTGTCTCTCCTTTCACTTATATGAGTACATACACAGGTCTGTCTGTTCTGCTTGTTTTCATGAACATGTGTCTTTCAGTGTGTGTGTGTGTCTGTGTGTGTGTGTGTGTGTGTGTGTGTGTGTGTGTGTGTGTGTGTGTGTGTGTGTGTGTGTGTGTGTGTGTGTGTGTGTGTGTGTGTGTGTGTGTGTGTGTGTGTGTGTGTGTGTGTGCCAGTCAGTCAGCCAGCACATATGTTATCGTGCTTGTTTTGTTTCGAATAACAGCTTAAAGTTACCTCTCCTCTCTCTCTCTCTCTCTCTCTCTCTCTCTCTCTCTCTCTCTCTCTCTCTCTCTCTCTCTCTCTCTCTCTCTCTCTCTTTCTTCCTCTGTCTAAACGTGGGTCTTCTCCCCTCCGTCCTTACTTCTAGTGGACTCACTTTCACTCTATATGAATTCTCCTCAACTTGTCCCGTGGTGATGTGAAGCTCGGCCACCCAACCAGCAGGCAAGGTCTTTTTATTTCCCTTTGAATGCTATTTCCAGGGGCCGAGAGAGGAGGACACAGATTGATTTACAAATGTGGGGATAAAGTAGTGAGAGAGGATGGTGTTCCTAAAGTGCTAAGGGCTTTTCTGTACACTTTTTTGGAAGGTCTCTGGAAAATAGGCGTTTTACAATATATTTACATCTCACCTAAGCACTACTACATCGTGGGGCGTGAATAGTGGGCCTTAATGGAGACTATTACAATGGTAGCGCCGCTGGGGAGGTTGCAGGGGGTGTGGGGGAGAAGGCAGCTAAGTAGATAGGTAGATAAGTGAGAATGTATGGAGGTAGAAAAGTGGAGGGGGAGGCAGGGAACACTGGCTTTATGGTTGGGGTACTAGAGCAAGAGGTTCACGAGGTTCAGTGGCGTTGAGTCGAGGTGAATAGCCTTGGAATGAGAGGCACCACGCTACCCTGCCCTGTGATTGACATGTGTAGCCGCTGTAACTTGGATATCGGTACGCATATTAGAGGTGCGTGTTAATTCTTACTTTCCTCGAAGAACTTACTCGGCCATGATTTACGTCGAGGGGTTACGTGATTCCCTCTTATTAATTTGCCTTTGCTTACAAGACCAGACAGACGTGAGCTTTATTCTGCTGACCAATTAGATGAATATTCCCGGATAACACGAAGACCATTTACTCGTCAGTGGTCAACAGCATGAGAGAGAGAGAGAGAGAGAGAGAGAGAGAGAGAGAGAGAGAGAGAGAGAGAGAGAGAGAGAGAGAGAGAGAGAGAGAGAGAGAGAGAGAGAGAGAGAGAGAGAGAGCTACTGAACAAACAAATAATTCAAAACTCCATTAATTACCTAATGAATATAGACGCTGAATAAAGTGCATGGTAAAACAAAAAAGAAGTATCTGTTGGAGTTTAAGGAGGAAGCTGCTGCAGTAACCCGAGCCAAAATCAAAGAAAAGTCAAGATGAAAGAGAAATCTCAAGCAGGGAAGGTAAATCAAAGAACGAACGCTTCCCTTGCTTGCTCTTCCGCGACCCAGCTGCACTCCGGCCTCCCTGGGATCACTGGTGGAGGCTGCACACTCCCTCCCCCTATGCTACGTCCTGGTGCTCTCTCTCTCTCTCTCTCTCTCTCTCTCTCTCTCTCTCTCTCTCTCTCTCTCTCTCTCTCTCTCTCTCTGAAACACAGTAAGTAATCGAGCATCGGAACTTGAAACCATTTGGGATTATGTTTAAAGGGTACGAAAGAAGAGGAATACTTCAGTGAAAATATACTGGAAAGTGAAGTGTTTCTCTCTTTTTCTTTTACTGTTTCTCTCTCTCTCTCTCTCTCTCTCTCTCTCTCTCTCTCTCTCTCTCTCTCTCTCTCTCTCTCTCTCTCTCTCTCTCTCTCTCTCTCTCTCTCTCTCATACACACAGAGACAACACACATCAAAATTTCAAACAATACAAAAGGCCATGTCAAGAAGAAGCACTACCACCACCATCATCATCATCATCCCCACCACCACCACCACCACCACCACCATGACCACCGCAACTGCCGGAATCTATAGAGCAGTAATCATCATGGAAACCACAACCACCAGCTATAACCCGGAGACAGCCGCAGCCGTCCGCAAGCCTCCAGTACGTACTACCTCCTTCCTCTGCACGACGGAGGGCAGGCGGCGGCATATCGAGTGAGCCGGGCGAGGGATCAAGTTTTGGTATCGAAGGAACATTTATCGAGATTTTGGAGAACCATCAAGCCAAGAGGGATTCTGAGGGAGGCACCAAAGGAGAGGAGAAGAGCGAGGGGAGGCCCAGGGGAAAGGACAGGAGGGGACGGGGTGGTGTGATGATGATGAGGATAAAGGTTATGTTTGGTGGTGATACTCGCGCGTCTCCCGGTGAGAGGCTCAGGGACGCGTCTGTAGCGAGATGGATGAGGCTGCCGAGGAGGCGTTCTGGGGTTAATGAAAGCAAAGATGACAAGAGGGGAAGAGAAGGAGGGAGGTGTCAGGGATATTGTGTTCGGCTTCCTCTCTTTCCCCCGCTTCTCCCAAGATTGATTGCTACCTTGATATTAATCTTTTAAAAATGTTTGTACTCTTTGGTGAGGTGGACCCTGATTCTGACATGTACAGCTACGTGACGGAATAATAGCGCTATCATATTAATGGCTCATACACACACAATTAATCTCTCTGTCCTCGTCACAGTTCCTCTTCGCTCTCAGCGTCCCTCCGCAACTGCACTCCAGTATTAAGCCATCAAAGACGAGTGTAAACAAAAGCTAATGAATATAAAAAAGAATAAGACGTTCACATAATCACTGGCTCAACACCTTCTCAAATCCTTTATGCTAAAAGAGGAAAAACATAAGTACAAAGAACACACACACACACACACACACACACACACACACACACACACACACACACACAGACAAAGGCGGGAGCGAGCTTCATGATGTTTTTTTTCTGTGACAAATACACCGGCATCGATTCCTCATGTGTGGAGGAACTCCCTTTTGTATAATTAAAACACCTCCCACTGTTATTGTTGCCGTGTTCCGGGCGGAGACGGAGTGCGCGCCGCTCCTGTCCACTCGTCCCTCCCCGTCAAAGGACACTCCACTTTGATGAAGGCGGTGATAATGGTGGCGTTTCTTTCACTGTCAGTACCGTGTGTGGCAGCTTGAAAGGTTTCGTGTTATTTCTTCCGTGTGTCTAGTCTTTTTCTTCTACATATGTGTATATGAATGCACATCAAGCTCCCCATCGGACACGCGTGATGGGGCGGGATGGGGCGTCTCATCTGCATAAAAGGAAACCCTGGGAGGAAGTGAAAGGGAGAGAGGAAGAGGGAAAGTGAGTGATTTGTGAGAAGGCACTAGTGGATGGGGAAAAATCATGAGTCAGAGAGAGAGAGAGAGAGAGAGAGAGAGAGAGAGAGAGAGAGAGAGAGAGAGAGAGAGAGAGAGAGAGAGAGAGAGAGAGAGAGAGAGAATTAATTATAACGTACAAGGGTAGAAAATATCCGCATCGTTTTCCTTTCAGAATTCACATCAAGACTCATCACGGTGAATAGAGCCGGCCGTTGTCGTCTGTCTGGCAGGAGAGCCCTTGCTATCACTACACGCAGATGCACTCCACACACACACACTCTCTCTCTCTCTCTCTCTCTCTCTCTCTCTCTCTCTCTCTCTCTCTCTCTCTCTCTCTCTCTCTCTCTCTCTCTGTCGCTAGTGTACCCAACATCGTCTCCCTTATTAGCGATGCCATAGTGGTCTCCCTGATGGCAAGAGAAACAAGAAAACACACTTACACCTTCGTATTGTCGCCCACTACCGCATATTACTGCCTGCCTTATGGAATGTTACGAATGTTTCGGAATGTTAAGCTTTTATAAATTATCAAAATTGCAACCAAAGCTTTCGTTCACGTCATCTTTATTTCTGCTGGAATTAGTCGAAGGGTTTTCCAGTCTTTTTTTTTTATGGTTTGTATTTGAATGTAATAGTTTATAAAATTTTAGCTGCATTTTAAAATAGTTTCATGTCACACTTATGAAGATGTAAATGTCAGACAGTTTCCTTGTGTGCCTCTTTTTCGTTGTTTTTTTTTCACGTCCTTCATCCTTTACACACACACACACACACACACACACACACACACACACACACACACACACACACACACACACACACACACACACACACACACACACACACACACACACACACACACACAGACACATACACACACACACATCAACACCAGCAAACAGTCTTTCCCAAGAGTCAAACAAACGTAACCTTCAGCGCAAGCAGAGACTCGCGTTGGAATTTCATAGGAAAGATACTCAAGTTAAATAAGAAAAAAAGAGAAAATAAAAAAAAAAAAAACGGAAAAAAGAAGATGCGTCGGTCACCGGACTCCATTAGTCTTCGTTAGTCTCTTGCTGTGGAGGGTGTTTTACGGGGGAAGGGGTGGAGGGGGTCGAGTCAGTCTTATCTCTTGGAGAAATGAGTAGTTTTGGCTTCTTTCTCAGACGTGGAGATGAGTTAGGGGGTAAGGGCGGGGAGGAGAGGCAGGGAGGCACAACGGGTGAAGGTGGAAGAGGGTACAAGTTCAAGGGAATGAGGAGCGAGAGGGGAGTACACGTGGAGACTTAGTGTGGTGGTTATGTGAGGGAGTGGAGTGATGGAGGAGTGGGGAAGGTTGTTATGAAGATGTGGGGGGCGGGAGGGGGGGATGAGTGAGATGAGGATGCTTCAGGAGGAGGATTTACTGATGGTGACAGTGGCGAGAGGAGAATAATGGAGGGAAGTTGAGGTATCCACGTGTTCATGTTACTCAGAGTCAGTGGGAGGACGTGGCCGTGTATATTCTGATGGTATAAAAGATCTTATCTCACTAGCGATGTGCCGCATGAATAACACTCACCAAGCATTCGTCGTCCATTTCGGTCACCAGCATCACTTCTCCCGGCACGTCTAAAAGAATATACGTTCATTTCACTTCACATTACCATCACTATTCCTAATAAAATAAAAAATTACGAATAACCTTAAGACGTCAAGGAATTTGTAAAGGGATAGCAATGTGCCTGGAAGCGTCGTGTCGTAATGATTCGGACAAGCCATCAATGCGGCAGCCGCTGAGCTGCTCTGGGGACGCGAACCGCCGTCGACTCTTGCACAAAGAAAATGGGTTTCACTCTTTGGAAACGAAACGACTGACGCTTCCTCTGCTAAATGGTATCAAGTCACGAGCTGCAAGCGTTTTCACTTTAATCTTCAGTATCACCTTGAACTGAGTGAGCGATTATGCAAGTACAATATAAAGAGAGAATAATATGCTATCAATAAACGTAGAATCATAAGATACAAGGGACAGCACAGAATAAAGTATGGAAATTCATTACATTTTAAAGATATAGATAATTTAGTGAATTTCAGGATGACAGATCGAATAACATGGGGAGACGCAATTCCCTAAAGCAATCACTAGCAATCGGTGCCTCCTCAGAACACAGCGGCTGACCGACACGGCCAACAAGGCGCCGCGGCGCAGGTGGAAGGCGAGCGTGACACCACGTAGAATTTCTAAGAGCCACAGGTCACTGCGACCTTTTCCATTCTCTTCCTCCTCCTCTTACTACTACTATTACTACTACTACACCACTACCATAACTCTAACGATTACCTTCTAATACCGATAATACTAAACTATTCCTGGCACAACTCTAGAGCATTTCAGTACTACGGTAGCCACGAGATTCACTACAACACTGTGGCTGTCAACATACATTCACGCCGTTGTTCAGCCGCAGGATAAGAAGCACATACAATCACAATCTATTTTTTTCCCCATCTCCTGGTTTGAAAGGTAATGAAGAGAAAAGTGGACAGAAAAGGCAGACAGAAAAATGAGCGGTACAAAACCTCAACTCCGGATAGCACGACTGAATTTACAAAACAAAAAACCAGTAATGTTTCCATTCCTACACAATATTTGCTACCAAACGTTGAAAGTGGCATCGTTCCTCCTTCCTACACGAATCAGGTTACCTTTTATACTATACTTGTCCTTGGTGTCATGCCCTCCCGCTCTCATCACCTCTAAGTGAAGGAGGAGAAAGGCAGCAGCACTTTAGCAGTGGCTTTCTCCATTCTTTTCACAGCCCCAAGTTTGACTCACTCTGTATGGATAAGAAAAGACAAGACAGAGTGAGTGACTAGCGAGGGATGTCACCTC
>NC_087174.1:2207500-2250000 GCF_035594125.1 Scylla paramamosain
CCGCTAACTCAGTCGGCCGCCCTGACACCGTTTGTTGCTGGAATGACAAGCGTCGTATCGGGCGGGGAAAGAAAGGGAGGGAAAAGAAAAGGAAAACTACGAGAAAGACCAAGAACAGAAGCAGTGAAGGTAGTGGAGATCGGGAACAAAGGCATCCATAGTGTATATACGAGTACACTTATGTTGGAACACGTATGTGTACAGAAAGATGGTTGATCAGAAACACAAGATATACAGATACAGTACTTAGTATGAAAGAAGAGAATCATTATATGCAAAATGTCACGTGATTTGTGTTACATTATCAGACGTCAACAAATATTTGAGTCTGAGTAAGAAATCTATAAACACTGAGAGCAAAAGTGCGTGATGGTGAAAATTTAAGGAGGGAGTGATGATGGGAGAAGGGTAGAGGGACTGGTGAGGGAGGGACAGAAGGAGGGAGGCATGAAAGACGCAGTAAAATTCAACCCGCACAAAAAGCATGTCGTGATGGCTTGTCCTCAAATCGCTTCCTTGACTCAGTGTACTCCACCACCAGGATTTCTCTAGTACGTGAGAACCTTGTGTTTATAATGACTAAGAGGAAAATAAGCTTCAAATGAGTATTGATCAGTGAACAGCTGTGTTATAGTTCCCGGTCAGTCCAGTCACTTTCTAAATAATCTTGTCCAGCTGTACTGAACACACCAAATTTTCCATGATAACACCATTCTTCTCTATTATGCATTGTCCAGCTGCTCAAACACTTCCATCTCAACAGCCACACATAAATTTCACACGGACGTACTCAGTATTACTGCGTGTACATGGCATTGCTTACAGAGCTTACCTTTCAAACTAGAAGCAATATTTTAGGCAACAGATACTCAAGCCAGCAAATTATTTTGGCGCCAACTCATTACGTCATTATTTTCCTTGGCGGAGTAATAAATGCTCTATAATGAAACGCTGCCACCTTATATTTCATTGCCTTCTTAATTTTGCCCAACACGTCCTTATGTAAGCCTCGGTGGTCTTGGTGGTGAAGTGCAGTGTGTTTTAATAACATGATTTATTGTTTTAAAGGCCATGAATCATCACATACTTTAATATCACTATATATCTTCTTAAGTAGTACCGACGACCCCGCCCTGTCATGTCTTCCATTCCCCTTTCCTGTCCTCCCTTCTCTCTCTCTCTCTCTCTCTCTCTCTCTCTCTCTCTCTCTCTCTCTCTCTCTCTCTCTCTCTCTCTCTCTTCCATCCTACCCATCAACCTTACTACACACGCACACACACCCACACTCACTCACGGCGAGCACATACACAGAAAATACACGTTTCTATCGCAAAAGACAAGAAAATATGAGTCTGCAGAGCTGGCTGGTGGAAATCCATTGATCTCAGCAGGAGGTGAAGCCATTATCATGGTGCAAGTTTCGCCAGCGCGGGCTTCCTTAGAACCAAAGAGCAGGTGGCACACAGGCGCCAGCTATACACACCTAACTTATAATTGTTTGCCATTCCTTTAATCCACGAATATGCAGGTGAACCCCAATCCTGTTTCTGTGAATTCTGAGTAATTTGAAAATATAACTGTTTTAGGTACGTATAAACATTACTGCATTATTTTTTTTTATTTTTTTATGAATATCATTATTTTCTTTATTGTTAGAAAATGACAAACATTAAGCTTTTTACCCACACCTGGCTTCTATGTCATGTGTCCTTTCACATCACAAAAATGAGTCCGGGGCGTCATGCCAATCCATGCTTCCCTCCTTCCCTCCCTTCCCCCCGCTTGTGATACTATGTAGAAGTTTTCAAGCCTCCTCCCCCTCTCCCTCCTGCAGCGCCTCGATCCTCTCTTGCTCTCCGTTCGCTACAAAGGTTAATTTATACCAAACTTTAGTCGACTTACACCGAGTCTGTCTTCGCCGAGTAACTTTCAGCCTCGACAAAGCGACTAATGGACCTCACTCAGCGTCCCGAGGTGTTGGCGGGGAAGCGGCTGTCTCCGTCGCACCCCAGGCGTGTTGCTTCGCTAACAAGGTCTAGTTTTTCGTCTGACTCGAAGTAAGAATTTCGCAGCGCTACGTATGTTTGCAGCTCTCCTTAATTCCCTTTTCATGTCTTTTTAAAGAGGAACTTTACTCTCAGGAGAGAATACTTTTGTGTCCTGATCTCCCTCAACGCTTACAATTGTGCTCATGTAGGGTACAATCTACTTAACGAGGCGATTTTATTACTCTGGAGCAGCCAATATTGCACAGACCAGTCCAGCCACCCACTGCAACGGACACCTTTCGAACCTCAGAGATTCACCAGATGTTGCTCAAGAGAGAGTAAGATGTGTATATAACTGCAGTAGGTGAGTATCGAGTGGTTATTTCAAAAACCCTTTCAGCACAAAATAAAAAAAATATATCACCGTGAACTCAGTCCTATCGTCCAGTGATATCCGGAATAAAATTAAGCTGATGCCTTGATACTGAAAGGGTTCTGTGAGTGAGTTGCGCTGCCAGTTCGCTTTGTTCCCTGTGATACACATCAACAGTAACACATCGCCTGCCGTGTTCGCTGTGACGTCCCGTTCGAATACAGTATGCACAACAGCGACCTGCATGAGATTTAATCAAGTATAGAACAGCGCAGCGGACGAAGATGTAATGCTTGGACAGTGACGTTATAGTGACAGTGTCGTGCAGAAAGACCCGTTCTCTTTAGGTTTCAGAAGAAATTCGATCAAAAATAACTAACTGTATATGTCAGGATTCACTGTGATACGGGGCCAGTGCGAAGTACGAAGAACAATGTGTGTGTGTGTGTGTGTGTGTGTGTGTGTGTGTGTGTGTGTGTGTGTGTGTGTGTGTGTGTGTGTGTGTGTGTGTGTGTGTGTGTGTGTGTGTGTGTGTGTGTGTGTGTGTGTGTGTGTGTGTGTGTGTGTGTGTGTGGGAGGGGGATAAGAGAGAAAGAGACAGAGACAGAGAAAGGAAAAATACAGAAGAAAACTTGGAATTGTTTTAATGATTGGGAGAGAACAAAGACTTGATAAAATTCACACGCATCTTTATGGGAAGTAATTCTAGAAGACAAAAGGAATAAACATCAACCACATAAGACTTATTTTGTCCTGCCTTGCCTCAGTTTTTCTTGCACGATTCTTTACTCTCATTTGCATCACCCCCCACCCTTCTCTCTCTCTCTCTCTCTCTCTCTCTCTCTCTCTCTCTCTCTCTCTCTCTCTCTCTCTCTCTCTCTCTCTCTCTCTCTCATTTCTCCTTTTCAACGTTTCTTTTTCATGTCACGCAACACTTTTCAGCTCTTTTAGCGTTTTTCATCTTCCCTTTCCCTTGTTTCCACTCTCCATTCTTCCTGCGTCTCCCCTTCTTCCTTGCTCCACATATCTGTCAGCGCACGACTTGTGAGCTTCCCTTTTTCCCTTCTTCTTCCTCCTTCTCCTCCTTGTCTTCCTCCCCTTTATTTGTTTTGAACGTAATTAAGGCAGGTTTGTGTCGAGCAAGTTACCTTCTCTTCCTCCTCCCTTTCCTCTTCTTCTTAACACGTCTTCCTTCTGCTCCTTCTTTCCCGCCACCTGTCCTACACCTAATCTCATTTTCCTCTTTCTCTCTCTCTCTCTCTCTCTCTCTCTCTCTCTCTCTCTCTCTCTCTCTCTCTCTCTCTCTCTCTCTCTCTCATCCTCTTCTCCGTCTCCTCCTCCTCCTTCTTCTTTGTTATCGAGAAGATCAAGTGTGAACAGTATTTGCGGCGATGAAATAATTAAAAAAGAATTAATCAAAGTGAATGTCTGACATAAAGTTAATGAAAGGAGTGAAGAAACGCGAGACAGGAACACATATACGTGAACAAGATGTAATGAGAGAGAGAGAGAGAGAGAGAGAGAGAGAGAGAGAGAGAGAGAGAGAGAGAGAGAGAGAGAGAGAGAGAGAGAGAGAGAGAGAGAAGAAGAAGAAGAAGAAGAAGAAGAAGAAGAAGAAGAAGAAGAAGAAGAAGAAGAAGAAGAAGAAGAAGAAGAAGAAGAAGAAGAAGAAGAAGAAGAAGAAGAAGAAGAAGAAGAAGAAGAAGAAGAAGAAGAAGAAGAAGAAGAAGAAGAAGAAGAAGAAGAAGAAGAAGAAGAAGAAGAAGAAGAAGAAGAAGAGAGCGGGGAAAAAGAGCGTCTGTGAGACGAGGAGAGGCAGATGGAAGGCGTGAAAGGACGAGGTGAGAGATCTCTTCAGGCTCTTCAGGGACGTCTTTGTGTGACCTGAGAGGCAGCGAGGGCGTGGTTGTTTGATGTCACCTAATGCTTGTTAGTTCCCTAAACACATCTGTAGCTCCACACCCACTCCTGCCTCTTCCCCACCCACGCGAAAGGTATACGTGCCATTGTGAGTTTGGGAGTGCGTTCCATTTCTATGCAAACCTTTAATGTGTACTATGAGCTGGAAGTGCATGTTTTTCTTCCCTTGTAATTGTAAGACCTATGCAAATCACGGACAGTTCACGGTTTCCAAGCTCCTGTCACTGTGTCTTGGGTGTCTTCATTTACTTAAAGCCAGAAAAGCCGAAAATACATTTTTATGATAGTGACTCGCGTTATAAGAGAACTAACATTTTGTCACCTTCGCAAAGCACCATTGCTTCCACTGCCCTCCATATTTCCTTACCTCCTGTCCACAACCCAGCGTCACTCTCTCTCTCTCTCTCTCTCTCTCTCTCTCTCTCTCTCTCTCTCTCTCTCTCTCTCTCTCTCTCTCTCTCTCTCTCTCTCTCTCTCTCTCTCACATCATAAAAACTCTACAAATAAACATTTACCAAAGTTGTAAAAACTATCCAACTTTGCTACTTAAGCAGTAGTATTATAGAGTTGACAAACCGTTACTCAACGGAAAGCGAGAATTACTGAAATGTTAAACTTCACAAAAAAGCAAAATTACATCAATATTGTTTAAAACTATCAAGATGTCTAGGAAGCCTCACCAAAAAACCAGCAACGATAACACTGAGGTAATCTACACTGAATTATAAACCAATAAAGTAATTGTGCATTAGATATAATTGGAGCATTTGTTGGTGTGGCTACACTTCACCCGCCCCAGATGAGGTTTACAGTCTGGTCGAATCCCTTTAGTGCCCCCTTGGGAGAGGAGGAGAGTGAGTAAGGGTGGGAGAAAGTGGAGGGCGAGAGGAAGAAGTGAAGGTGGGAGAAGGGAAGGAAATGGAATGGAAAGAATATTAAAAGAAAGGGGGGAGGAGAAAAAGTCAGAAGAAAACGAAGGGAAGAGGTGGGAAAGGAAGAGGGAGGGAAGCAAGATCAGAGAGTGAGTGTTTACAAACATGGCTCCAGTGATGCGTCACGCCGGGGATGGGGACCGTCACTTTTATAAATAATTTACATCTATATAAAACTGATCCAATACACCTCTCCATTTTTGGGTTTCTTCACTTTTTCGACTCTCAGTTACTTCCTGTCTGGTGACCCTTCCCGCCCAATGCCTCCCTGAATGGTGCCGAGAGGTTCCCCCGCGATGGCTGACACGGCCCCCAAATACCCGCCCTTCCTCTCTCTCTCTCTCTCTCTCTCTCTCTCTCTCTCTCTCTCTCTCTCTCTCTCTCTCTCTCTCTCCCCTTCCTTTATCCCCCTCTCCCCTTTCCGACTCCTTTCTTCCCTTCCCCCTCTCCCTTTCCTGTCTCTCTTTGCTCTGTCACCACCCACTTTCTTCTACGAATCGCCGTTGAATCCAATGGAGCAGAGTGAAGCAGGAGAAACGGTTCGCGCCAATCTAAACTAGACGCTACATTTCCCAGGAATGAAGACGACAAGAAGCGAATATCGACATCGAGGAGGAGTCATTCTTCTCGTCGTCGGGAAGGTGGCGCTGCGGGTACGTACTCTTAACCACCTGAGTGACGCAGGACCATTGGTAGTGAGTTCTGCTACGCTTCAGTGAAATGTTATATTCATTAATGCTGGATTTCTGTCTTCTCCATCCCACAGCTTTATGTTTTTTGCATATGCGGTTGACATTTTTCTTATATACCAGAGTCCATTTCTATAAAGGTGAACATTCCACGTATCATGTCAGGTAAACCACATTTTTCAACGATTCCTGGATGAATAAATGAAATAATCTTCCTAGAGAGAATGAGCTGCTTTAGATCAGAGTAATACGTCATGACAGCTCGTCTCGCCACGTTCAATACACACACACACACACACACACACACACACACACACACACACACACACACACACACACACACACACACACACACACACACACACACCACAGCTGCCACAACATTCTTTACATCGTGTAGAGACTGATGCTTAAGAATCTTTGCAAAGAAGTTGAAATCTTCTCCCAACAAGCGGCTTTCCGCTTGCCCTATCAGTCAACCACAACTCAAAGAAATTGGTTGGTCAGGGAGCACAAGAGAAGCTGCAAGACCAAGTTACTGCCCTCCTATAGTATCCATTTGAAGAGACCCTTGATGTACACTACTCGTATTTCAATCTCCCTGCACTAGCCACCAACACCTCCTGCGTCAATTCAAAAAGACTTTCGAGCCACTGAAGTCATCACTGGTTGCTGCCCTTGCACTCCCCTCCACCCCTGCTCCCGCGAGGCATCACAAGGTATGTACAAAAACAGTCCCATTTCGTCCATTCTAAAACTCGTAAACCCCATGCAAGTGCCTCTCTTTCACTTCCATCACAGCTTTTATCTGAAGGCTTTCAATTAGTTTCAATTAAATCTCACACTTCTAAATGCAGTAATGTCAAAATATATTCAATATAAGTGTCATTTCCAGCTGAATGGCTGCTGTGTTCATCAGCACGCTAGAACACTATTGTTGTTATTATCATCGTTATTAGTGTTGTTGTTGGTGGTGGTGGTGTTGCTGTTAGTAGTAGTAGTAGTAATAGTAGTAGTAGTAGTAGTAGTAGTAGTAGTAGTAGTAGTAGTAGTAGTAGTAGTAGTAGTAGTAGTAGTAGTAGTAGTAGTAGTAGTAGTAGTAGTAGATCTTTATCAATGTAATGGACATATTCACTCGGCACACAACACACCATCTTTTTCCTCCTCTCGCTCCCTTTTCTCCCAGGGCGGGTCAGACTTCTTCGGACGGGCGCCGCCTCGCAGGCCTCCACTGCTCCAAGTGACTCAAGAGGGACGAGGAAAGTCTGTACATCAATATGGGAAATCTCTTGGGTATTCATTTTATTTATTATATACGCTCTCTCTCTCTCTCTCTCTCTCTCTCTCTCTCTCTCTCTCTCTCTCTCTCTCTCTCTCTCTCTCTCGCACACATGAATGAGCAAGAGGTATACTTTTATTATTCATTGGAGTGAAAATTATACGTACGCATATTTATCAAGTTTTCCAGAAATGTAATCCCTTCATTGAGGTGAAATATTTTGACTTCCCAATAATAAACCATTCCATTTTATAAAGTAATATTCGTATTGGTTTTTATTGCAAGGTAAAAGCTGCATACTCAAATAAAACCAACTAATTTACGAAGTGTGCTTCTAGTTATTTCATCAGATCGCGGAGGCTCTTCATAAAAGGATTAACCCACTGGTGATTGAGGAACACACACACACACACACACACACACACACACACACACACACACACACACACACACACACACACACACACACTACTGCTACTACTACTACTACCACCACCACCACCACCACCACCACCCGTGTCGGAGGAGCAACGCGAGTGAAGTGTTGACCTTCCCGAACAAATACGACCCCGGCACCTGGAGTTGTTGGTCATGTGAATACTGCAGCTCTGTTGATTTTACTTCGCCCTATAGTTTGTCATTCGCCTCCTCCAGGTTTTCTCGAGGGAGGGAGGGAGAGGAAAGGAATGGAGGAGCGAGGGAGGAGCGAGGGACCCTTGGGACTAGGACGCTATGACGGATGTTACGGCCCTGCCCAGCTGAGACTATTTCTTGATAACAGTGTGTGGGGACTTAGCTGAGAGAGAGAGAGAGAGAGAGAGAGAGAGAGAGAGAGAGAGAGAGAGAGAGAGAGAGAGAGAGAGAGAGAGAGAGAGAGAGAGAGAGAGAGAGAGAGAGAGAGAGAGAGAGAGAGAGAGAGAGAGAGAGAGAGAGAGAGAGAGAGAGAGAGAGAGAGAGAGAGAGAGAGAGAGAGAGAGAGAGCATCAGTAAAAAAAGAAATCAATCCTAATCAAAGGCAAGAACAGGTGGGGGCAGACCTTAACAACACAAAGTAACACAAGCAAGAACAACATTAGACAGAAAGCTAGACTGAGAAAATTTTATTCTTTCCTCAAAAAGACAGCTAAAGACACTCAAGTTGAAGAAGAAGCTTTAAAACGAAGCTGAGAAATACCAATCACTTCTTTTTTTAGACAAAGTATGGCAGTTCTACACGAAACAATACAAAAATAAGCCACGAAAAAACAGGACGTCAACACCACATCCCCATGGCGCCATTACAAAGCCACAGCTCTACAGCAAACTCATACCACCGCTGCCAACCACTGCCTACACCACATTTGCCGCTACTTGCCTTTCCCTTACACATACAAGTACCGGGAAAAGTTTTACTCACACAAACCGGTTTTGGTGGAGCCACGACACCGAGACTTTCCAACGACATGACACACGAGCAGGGCAAGTACCACAAATGTCTTACTCACTTCTATAATTCCATAATCATCTTAAGGTTTCAGTTTCTCCCAACGATCTTAAAAAAAAGCGGCAGTTTTGTATGAGAAAATGGAAGTGAATTGCTTCTCTATTATTTCCATTATGTGATTCTCTGTCCCATCATTAATTGGACGTAGGCAACTCTCTACACACACACACACACATACACACACCGCTGGCCATGTAGGTTTGAGCATCATTAGCCCAGAAAGTTTGCCAGTGACTGCAGTTAAGGAATGCAATGACAATTCCGATTCCAATGAATACTTAGTGGACACGTCGTTGGGTCGGTGCGTGTAGCGGAAAATGCCACGCGCGGACTAAAGGTGTTCATATTACACAGCGTTCCTAGTAGCTCCCTGCACCCTCCCCCTGTCCGTGTTGCTACCAAGGCTTCCGGAATGCAGTAAAAATTCAACATCATCGCTTAGAAAAGAGCATGAGTCCATCTTCCTATGGCTGCTCAGTTGACATTCAGCTATGAGATGATGCGAGTGGCTCCTGAGCGTGCACAGAAAAAGAAAGTCACCTGAATGATGCATCAGCGTTGGGTGCAGTCGTTCGCTCAGCTCCGGGTCAAGATATACAAATACTCATAATATCAGTGATGCTCCTTTTTCATACTTATTTCCATAGTAATCGAAATACATAATTCAAAAATGCATTTCTAAGTACCATTCCTCCGTAACGTCATCATGAACCTGCGAGTGTCGAAAGATAAAATATATTCCCTACTATACACGTCCATGTATACACGCCACGGACACTTCAGTGGGTTTTTTTTTATTCATAACATCACATCTGCCACATGAATGGGGCATTACAACACAACCTCTGCCCATTTTATGCCCTTAATGAGTAACAGCATTAGCAATTTATCACCATTCCTGGAAATATTAAAGTACCAAGCGCGATTATCATATATTTTCCGTCCTTGGGGGAGCCAGAGGGAGGAGGGACGCGGGAGCAGATATAATGCTTGAATTTTCTACAACCTCCACAGGAAACGTTCAACTTTTATTCTTCTGAAGTTAGCGTATAGCATTATTCTCTCCTTGATTCATATTCCTTCATTTTATTTGTGATTTTTAAGTCACCAGCTTCCACTACCCTCGATCACTGTGTTTCATAAAGGAGTAGCGCATTATTTGGACTCATTGAGAATTAGAGCAGCCAAATCAACGCGCCGAGGGAAGGAAGCGGCGTCAATGGCTTCTCGTAAGACATCTTTAGTTTTATTGACAACCATTATATTATTACGACTTTGTATCCGCGTCCAGAATACGGACACCTGACTGCACTCGTCGGAGGGAGCGAGAGATACAAATTGATTCGCTCTATTATCTTCTTTTTTGCTGTTATGACGTTCCGTGGAAAACAATCCCCTTTTCCCTCTTCTCAGTGTCCACACTTAAGTGCACTGTCCGACACACATTTGTTACCGATTCATTAGCTTTTATTAATCTCTCTCTCTCTCTCTCTCTCTCTCTCTCTCTCTCTCTCTCTCTCTCTCTCTCTCTCTCTCTCTCTCTCTCTCTCTCCACAGTTGACATGGTAAAAGAAGCAGCATTTCACAGTCCCCTGATGCTTGCAGTTCATATTCGTCATCTGGAATACATTTTTCCCTGTGTGTATTATTAAGACGGTGTGCTCTTCTTCCCTTCCCTTGCGTCTGTCTCGCCTCGCCTCCGTTTCATCACTGACACACAGGAGCGTGAGCATTTTTTGTACCGGCTATTCATCAACGCTCTCACTGTGGTCCTTTACATCCTTTGCATCCTTTGTGTCAAGGCCACTTCCCTGATGAACCCTACATTACGAGGGTCAGTGTGGGTGAAGGCGTCCGTCTCATCTCACTCACTGTACGATATTTTTCTTCACTCCTTTTCCTTTATTTCAAAAAATTGTAATCTCCACTTTTTTCTTCCTCCTACTTCCCTCTCCGATCTAGTTTTCTCCATTCCCTCCTTCGTTTTCTCCTTCTCTCTTGCCTCTCCTTGCCAAACTTTCCTTCGCCTCCTCCTTTACCCTAAGGATCACAGGGCCATTCTCGGCTGGCTCCCGCAGGCTCCGGGGGTCTTTCAGCTGGTGGTCAAGACAGCTGGGGCCATCATCACCGCCTGGTTCAGGTGGTGCCAATCTTATCCCCAGGCCTGATGGTGGTGGTGGTGGCTTTGGTGGTGGCAATAGTTGTGGTGGTGGTGGTGGTGAGAGAGAGAGAGAATGATACGCGCAACATTGGTGGTGGTGGTGGTGGTGGTGGTGGCGTGGAGAGTGGATGGTTTACGCAATAGTGGTGGTGGAGTTAGTGGTGGTGGAGTTAGTCGTGGTGGAGCTAGTCGTGGTGGAGTTAGACGTGGTGGTGTTGGTCGTGGTGGTGGTTGTCGTCAGTGCCGGTGACTTGACAGTGTTAGTGATAATGGCAGCGGTGGCAGTAGTATAAGGAATTTCAGTGGCTGTGATGACGGATCAGCGGAGGCGGCAGTAAAGCCAGGAGCATGTACTGTGGCGGTGACTGTGATGCAACGTGATACAAAAGACAACGCAATATCCTTTACATCTACTTGCATTTCAGTCAGATCTCAGAAACACAAAGGTGGCGAGAAAGCATCTCACCTTGGCAAACAAAGACACAGTATAAAAATAACGCGTGAGAGGGAGGGCAGGAAGAGGCAAGGTTTCACGAGGACCGGTTCACCTGATACGGCTTACCTAATACCAACAAGGATGTATTATCCATGACCACTTGGCGTGTTTACCGTGACAGCCAATTATCCAGGGTTTTCCTCCGTAACCCTTCCGGCCAATTATTCGGACGCGGTTAATCTGTGCAGCGTTGGGGCGGCAGCTCGCACAGGTAGAGGCACCGAGCGCCCTATATCGGATGTCAGCTTTAGCTACGAGACCTTGGTTATCAGCGGCGGCAGCTGGGCCGGGGAAAGGCGGGGAGACCTGAAGGGTGAGTAAATGGGGGTTACAAAGGGGGAAAATGTGAAGCTGCTACTAGATGATGCAGAAAATTATGGGATGTCCTGTAAAAATGCTGAAAGTGTGTGTGGGCAAGATGACACAAAAACAGTGAAGTGCTGCGTACATTATGAGGCTGGAGATAGATTATGCAAGAAGATGAAATGTAGATTATGAATGCAAGGCTACGAGAGCAAGGGTGTGCAAAAAATAAAGAAAAATGAGGTTATCGTAAAAACATGAAGATGGCATAATTGACTAAGGCAGAAAATTATGAAATGTGCTGTAAAAGTGTTGGGTTGAAAGTGGAAAATGCAGAAAGTGAGCTACAGCGTGGAAAAAAAAAAATATATAATCTAGACAAGAATAATGCAGGAAAAAAAAATGAATAGCTACATAAAGAAAAAAAAAACACGAAAACGTAAATAAATAAAAAAAAATCCTTAGTGGCATAACAGGCGGAAAAAAGATTAAATGTGTAAAAAAAAAAATAGAGCATGAAGAGAATAATACCAAAAAAAATACTTGATTCTCTCAAAAAGTCAAATCAACAAATAAAAAAAAAATGCAGAAAACCGAGAAATGTTTCTACGATCATAACATAAACATAGATGAAAATAATAAATCACCAATTGGTTTACCCAGGGAGTGAAGCGACGCAACGTACAAACAGATAATGCAGGTTTAATATAAGAGACAGATGGACAGCTATGCAGGGACGGGGAGAGGAGAAGTAGGGCAGATGAAAGGAGGGCTGGAATAGAGAAACAGAGGGAAGAAGGGAAAGATCATAACTAGTGAAACCCAGACACCTTCTCTCTCTCTCTCTCTCTCTCTCTCTCTCTCTCTCTCTCTCTCTCTCTCTCTCTCTCTCTCTCTCTCTCTCTCTCTCTCTCTCTCTCTCTCTCCCCTCACCAAACAATCTCAAAATTTTCAAGGATGATTTTTAACCCCCTTCCTCTCTCTTTCCTCGATAGACTAGTAGCTCCACACACACACACACACACACACACACACACACACGTAAACGCCCCTCCTGGTTCTGTTCAATAACGTATCCTTTGCTCTGATCAATTTCAGTGGGTCAGTTTTTGTTTACTTCCTCATCTGCATGGTTTGCCTCCCAATCTCTGCATCACTAGCAATCAAAGCATCATGTTTGCTGTCTCTCTCTCTCTCTCTCTCTCTCTCTCTCTCTCTCTCTCTCTCTCTCTCTCTCTCTCTCTCTCTCTCTCTCTCTCTCTCTCTTTCTTCCACCCCACTCTGCATCCTCTCTTTTTGCCTGTTTCCTCCTTTGCCACCCATTCTCATGCCTTTCCTTCACGCTTTCTCTGCACCTGCTCCTCCTATGCTTTCTCTTCCCCCTCCTCCTCCTCCTCCTCCTCCTCCTCCTCCTCCTCCTCCTCCTCTTCTCTTTCTTCTCTTGCATTTCGTCTCTCCTCCCTCTTCACTTCTCTCTCTCTCTCTCTCTCTCTCTCTCTCTCTCTCTCTCTCTCTCTCTCTCTCTCTCTCTCTCTCTCTCTCTCTCTCTCTCTCTCTCTCTTACTTTCTCCCTCGCTTACTCTCCCCCTTTCATCTTTCTTTTCTTCTTCTCCCTCCATCCATTGCCTCACTTGTCTCTTCTCCCTTGAGTCTCTTTCACCCCTCACCCTCGGGGGTTCCCTTGTCCCTCCATCGTACCTCTTCATCTGCCTTTTTCTCTCCCTTTTGCCTCCTTCCTTTGCCTTCATGGTTAATAATGTCATTGTGAGGATATTTCTTTTGTTTCTTTTGCCTATTTTCCTGTGAATTCAGATCTCTCTCTCTCTCTCTCTCTCTCTCTCTCTCTCTCTCTCTCTCTCTCTCTCTCTCTCTCTCTCTCTCTCTCTCTCTCTCTCCGGTCTTTTGTTATGGTACTTTTAAATTCCGCCCACAGAGGGAAGACTCTCCGCCGGCTACACAAACGCAGCAATTCATTGACTGACGGACGCTGCACTGAAAGGAAACTACACACCCAAGCTGACACACTGCGCGCACAATACGAGGCCAGTATTGCCTCCCTCCTGGCTGCCGTGGTCTTTAGCTAGCCATCCATCCATATGTCCATCTATTTATCTAACTATCCCTTTATCTATCAGTCTATCGGTTTGTAGATGATGTTCAAATATGTGTAACTACAAACTGTCTGTACACACACACACATACACACATACACACAAACACACAGGCAGAAGGCAGCTGAGGTGGATTGTGGAGCAGCGGTCGATAGCGAGTCACGTTATTAAGCTGTCGACATGGCGCGCTAAGTGACCAAGACGCGCAGCCACACCGTGACGCAGGGGAGTGGCGGGTCCTGGTGCAGCGTGCAGACAGGGGCAATGTTCTACTTGTAAAGAGACTCAGACACCAGAGCAAATAAGCCCAGGGAAATAGAGCAGAATGCAATAAAATGCCACGCAAATAAACAGGAGGGTAGGCTGAATTCTTACAGACAAGTACACAAGATTAACATACAAAAAAAAAGGCAGAAAGATACGCAGGTAGGATAAACGCTTACTATTAACAGACAACAAACACTACCAGACAAGTAAGTACAGAAAAAGAGATTAACAAACAAAAAAGATACGCAAACAGGTAGGCAGGCTGAGACCTTACTATAGACAGATGCAAACACACGCGGGCAAGTAAACGCAGATAAAACACAGTAAAGAAATATACAAACATACACACTTGTAAACGGGTAGGCAGGCTGAATAATTACTATAGAGACGCAAACACTAGTAGAGAAAGCGGAGGAGCAAACAAACACACAAGTACACAGGTAAGTAAGGTGGATTGCTCGACTTGTAAACAGCAACAAACAGACACGAAGACAAGCAAGTTAAAAGAACCACAGTACCAGACAGAGAGGCAGACAGATTTATCAAGGGACGTCCAGACACAGGACAGTAAGATTAAAGACTTTGTGGTGAGGTGAAAGCTATTATATAAAAAAAAAATAAAAATAAAAAAATAAGAGGAAGATTTAAGGAAATTCACAGCATATGACATGATTACATAAATACATATGCATCTGCAGAGAGAGAGAGAGAGAGAGAGAGAGAGAGAGAGAGAGAGAGAGAGAGAGAGAGAGAGAGAGAGAGAGAGAGAGAGAGAGAGAGAGAGAGAGAGAGAGAGAGAGAGAGAATGGGGGGGATACTGACAAAGATAAGCAGACAGGCAGACAAACAGATAAAGCAAGGGAAATATATACGTATATGGACAGTGATTTGCAGACACATCGCCAGACACTGAAATTGATAGACCGATTGAGCGCGACAAGCAGGAAGAAAGCCGGACATATATATAAATAGACACACTGGCAGACAGAAAGGCAGACACAAAAGAGACGGAGAGTGACGAACTATGAGAGAGAGAGAGAGAGAGAGAGAGAGAGAGAGAGAGAGAGAGAGAGAGAGAGAGAGAGAGAGAGAGAGAGAGAGAGAGAGAGAGAGAGAGAGAAACCAATGAACAGTAAAAATAAAAAAAATCAACCCTAGTCAGAGGCAAAAGCAGGTAGGGGCAAACCTTAGCAACACAAAGTAACACAAACAAGGAACAACATTAGCAACACTACTCGCTTATGTTGAGAGGCGGAGCAATAATCGTTTATCAATTCGTGTGGTGATCAGTCTGTCACACGAAAACAAATGTAACAGCAATTCCATTTTCTCGCTCGGGGGTCAAGTTTTAGCATAAATTTCCTTTTATTTCCATTTAGTTCTCTAATGGCAAAACTTCTCTCTCCATGGAGTTTTGTCCCACTTGAATTCAGCTTCAATACAGTTCTTTTCACTTTTTTTTTTATTTCAAGAGAGCAAAATAAGGCGGGCATGCAAGGAGGCGGGGAGGGGCGAGGTGTGGCTGGTGGGCAGGGATGAGGTGGCGGGCAGGGGTAAGGGGTAAGGAGGAGAGCAGGAGTAAGAAAGGCAAGAGCAGCAGAGACGAGAGGCGGTGAAAAGTCAAAGAGGAAAAGAAGAAAAGATGCAATTTAACATAACGCATAACTTTAAATTTAGAAGAAGAAAACACACGCAAGGAAGGAAATAAGGCAATACTCACACACACACCCACACACACACACACACACACCTACTTGACAGTACACCTACAGACTTCCAGCTGTATAATGGCATACAAAGTTAAGAACCAGCCCTCCAGAGCTTTACAAAATAATTACCTTTATTAGGACTCCAGAGAACGACCCACAGCCTTGACCCGGCAGTCCTCTTCCCCGGCGCGCTTTACATATTTCACCACATTACGCTTGAGGAGAAGTACCTATTTCTTTATGACACATTATTGAAAGAACTCAGGCTGTCAGTAGAGGAAAGTTTTTGTGGGACTCCTAGTGAAACGGGAGATCTATCAGCCTGACAGCAAGGTACAGGCAACAGCGGGTGTAAGCGCCACCAGGAGCAATTAAAATGTGACGTCTGAATTGGTGGCATATGGTAACGCTTCCAATTACATTTATATTATGTTATAGTTGACTTTTATTCATCTATATTGAGACATTGAATACAGGCTCAATTTATATCACATCATTACAACATGAAAGACATTACTGCATATTAATGAAGGAAGAATTTAGACAGAATAGAGACTTAATTCATATTTCTGTATTACAACATGCGAGACATTACAGTGCATTACTGAAAGAAGAATTTCGTGGAATCTGATAGCCGTGGAGGTTGTGTACACTAAAATAAAAAATTGTATCAGAGAATGGGCATGTTAGAAGAACACTCCTTTCCTAGCTGATTCATTTCATCTGGTTAGGACTGAACGAGATGATGACACAGGCCATTGTTGCCTTTGTGTGTTGGCGTAGGGTTGGTGTCTGCTAGGAGGCACCAATCACGTCCAGGAGCTGCTCATAAGTACTAGGAACAGTTATATTCGTAATCTTGGTAAGCGACGCATCCAACACATGAAATTAATACAGTTTACACAGACGCTGTTTTGTGATGCATTGACTCTGATACAAATACGTATTAATTTTGATGCATATACATACACTTATAATATTGTATTTGCACAGAATCCGTATTTATAAGGAAATAATATTATAGAGAAAAAGTAACGCATGTCAGCTATCGCAGCCAGGGAATGATGTCCAGCTCGGCGTGGGGAGTTTCAATAAACCTGAAGCATGATATGAGTAAGCGCTCCTACGATGGATATAATTATTAATCTTTGTGGTGGTGGTGTGAACTGTGATGCAGGCGTCACTAGCGAGGAACATGCCGCTCTCACCTTCACCTTAACAACACACAGACTTCCACAAGACGCCACTTACACATTTCGGCTGTATTTCGTCTGATATGGTGTCTTTCTCCGTGACAGGTTCGAACAGTTCTTTATTCACACAACGAAGCTCTCCTTTAACGACCTAACGAAGCCCACTGTCTCCTCGGCGTGGCGCTGCTCGGCCTCTTCGCGTAATGTTCTTCGATCAAAGCGTCACTTCGCGCCTCAATACCCCACGAGTAAATAGGATACGAGCATTAGGGATCGCAATTTACATCCCCCACAGATCCTCTTCTTCGACGCAACCTTTCCTATTGAGTGGAAAGCAGTTCATTCCAGCAAGGAGGACAGAGAAGAGACAGGCAGAAATTCTTAAACTTCCTCTTTCATGAAGCAATATTTCGTCTGTCTGTTCAACTACAAAATCAACGTTATAGAAGTTCTACACATGTAACATTCCCATTTTACTCTTTTTTCTTTTTTTCGAGGCCGACAACTAAGGTGACCATGAATTGTTTCTGAGGCAGTCAAAGAGACAGAGACCCCTTACACTGATTACCAAATAACGTCTTGTAATCTGCAGGACTGAGGCAAGTCAAGTACGGACGACCTTCACTGCCAAAACAAGATCAGTCCACATTAAACATAAGAACATAAGGGAAGATGCAAGAAGCCAATGAGGATACAGGTGGCATTACCTCTATAGGCCATACACATCAACCCTATCCACGAATGTGTATAATCTTTTAAAAGCTCCCTACTGATTCGAGTCCCACCTGATTACTGACTACATACCAGTCATCTAGTAGTCTGAGAGGAACATGTTAATATTCAAACGTTCACGCGGCCATCCTCACTCACCTCCACAGCCTCCTCCACACAGCACACGAGTACGCACCCTCCCGGAGCATAAAAGACCTATTTTTACGGAGATTTTTCTGTGTAAGATATTCCCTTTTCACCTGACAGCAGCGTAGGAGTTACACAGGCACAGGATGAACAATGAAACGTCCCGCCGAGGAGAAAGAGGAGCAGGGGAGGAAGGGCAGGGAGAGAAGGAGGAGGAGGAGGAGGAGGAGGAGGAGGAGGAGGAGAAGGAGGAGGAGGAGGAGGAGGAGGAGGAGGAGGAGGAGGAGGAGGAGGAGGAGGGGGGTCCACAGGAAACACAAACGCAACAAAGTATGTTTACGAAAAGTTAAATTGTCGTAAAAAGATAAAGAAAAAAACGTGCCAGATACATGCACTACCAAACATTTCCTTAACATAAACCTAATATTGTTCTAATCATTTACAACTGAAAAACATATATCCAGCCTAAATATGTATGTAGCAGAGTCTTCTTAGGATTCTTGATGTCACACACACACACACACACACACACACACACACACACACACACACACACACACACACATGAACGGGAATGATGATTAGTATCTAACAAACGACAACAACAAATCCTCCCTTAGTTTTATTATACTAAGAATTATGAATGCAATGTTCCATCCAGGCGTGCTTGACGCGGCAAAATGCTTCTGTCTTCTGATTGGCCGATCCCTGCTACAGGCTGCTGGGAATCGGGTCTCTTTAATCAACAACCCTGGCGGCAACCAGATGCTCGACTTCAACTGCAGTAAACACATGACCTTGAACAACCCTCAGCAGCGACAGAAAATTAATTTCAATCCTGCATATTCCAAACGCGTTTTAATTTCGCCGCAAGCGTTGTGCTGTAGGTGACGGTATTGCTGATAACGCATCAAGGCCTCACGAGCCACACAACTAAAGAGGAATGTTGTAGTGCTCGGATAATATTAAGCAATTTAATCAACAATAACGTTCACTCTTTTGAACAAGTAACATTTTCAACTTAGGTCTCCAGCATCTTTAAATTGCCGTAGAAATTCTCGGTACTTAAATCTAATATATCCTGTGATTGAGTAGCATCAGTTAATGCAGGAATTTTCTCGTTTGCAATGCTTTCTATTTCAAGTTCTATTTTCTCCTGTCACCCACACTTCCTTCCTCTCTGCTGTGCTCCTTCCCGCAGCTCCTTCCTCTCCCTCATCGTCCTCTTATCGCCTCTCCTTTTTCCTCCCATCTCCCCTCTTCACACTCCCTTCCCTCCCTCCGTTCCCCTTTCCCTGTCCCCTTCCCTCCTCAATGATCACCTCGCGGCAGCATCCACTAATGAATCCTCTCGCTGGTTCCCGTTAACGACCCTTAAGTGTTGTCTTTATGGCGTATTTCAGGAATGAAAGTAATTAACCTCTGGCCTTTATGCTCCCCATACATCCCACTCGGAGCCTGTCACAGGAGTGTGTGTGTGTGTGTGTGTGTGTGTGTGTGTGTGTGTGTGTGTGTGTGTGTGTGTGTGTGTGTGTGTGTGTGTGTGTGTGTGTGTGTGTGTGTGTGTGTGTGTGTGTGTGATGTGGGTGTGGGTGATGGAGCGCTATTTCTGCAGTTAATGCCTTGGTAAAAAATAAAATTCTAAAAACGGAGGCAATAGGAAGGTCGAGCAAGTTCAGTTCCGGCAGCAGGTCGGCGTCTGGGTGTGGCGCGGTCTGCCTTTAGCTATCCCCGGCGAGCTGTCTCCTGCGTTATAAGGTGCTTAAGTTAGGCGACATGTGTCTCGAGGGACAGGGTGACAGGTGAGATGAGAGAGAGAGAGAGAGAGAGAGAGAGAGAGAGAGAGAGAGAGAGAGAGAGAGAGAGAGAGAGAGAGAGAGAGAGAGAGAGAGAGAGAGAGAGAGAGAGAGAGAGAGAGAGAGAGAGAGAGAGAGAGAGAGTAGGGGAGGGGAGGAGACGGGAAGAAAGACGTGGGAATGTAATTCAAGATGGCAACATCCTCTGTTCTCGGGTTACGGCCACTGCTTTCCTCCACCTTTGCCTGACGCGAAACAGACTGACGGGCCAAAAAAACCGGGTTGACATATGAGTATAGATGACGACTCAAAAAAGACTGAACAGATACAAACACATATACAAAACTGAACAGACAGGATGACGAACGAATCAAACTCAAAATAAAAAGAAAACACACACACACACACACACACACACACACACACACACACACACACACACACACACACACACACACACACACACACACAGAAATATACGAGAAGATAGAAATAAATATTGAAAGTAAAAAATTGAAATACAAGAGACCCAAGCCCCTCGAGTGCGTGTCAGACCTCACAACACACAGAAATAGATTATAGAGGTCACACCATCTAACACCTTCACCCTCAACAACACCCATAATTAACACGCTTAGTTACCCTCACCATCCGGCGCCTTCACCACCACCACCACCACCACCAACAACAACACATGATGAAGTAATAGTGAGGAGAGTCGTAACGCTGGTGACGCTGAGGAGTGAAACCGTGTAGAGGTATAGAATATTATGGTACAGGTATATGTGGGAGGAGGTAACCTTATGGGGGATGGTGGTGGTGGTGGTGATGGTGGGAATCAAATAGTGAGGGATGGCGGTGGATCGGATTTAATAAAGGTAATCGAGGCGAGGCAGTGGTAAGAGTAGGTGTGGGAGTTTCTTGATGCATTATAGAAACGGGGCAGATTAAGGGAGTTCATCAGAATCCAGCCGGGCGTGTCCTGAAGGGAGTATGTAGATGACGCGGCGGAGAACGAAGCAAGGCAGGATAACAGCGCTGAAGTGGGAAGGAACTCAACTGCCACCATGTCATCATTATTTCTTCCCTGGCCTAGTATTGCTCTTGTAACTAAAACTCCATAAACTCTCTAAGTATTTAAATGCCAAGATATCTGAAAGGTGTGAAGTATTGACGTTCCGCAAGACTGCAATGGAGAATAGGTAGTGTAGGTATGACATATCTGGCAACACTGAAGTTTCCCTAATGGGGGAGGTGTCACAAGTCCGCCACCCGGAACCCGGACATTTATGGCACGCCTTCACAATAAACACGAGTATTTATGCAGTTATCAGGTATATACTTGCTTGCCACACCTGCAGGGCCTCGGGGCGTGCGTCGGTTAAGTTTCGGCACCATTCACCAAGGGCTGACCGCAAACGAGAGGCTGGCAGGGATCGCCAGACACCCACGCGTCACAACAAATTACACGATACTGGTGAGCAGTGAGCAGTGAGAGCGACTCAGTCCCGTCATCTCGAATGCTTCAGTTTCGTGTTTCAAAACAGCTCGGGACGTAGATGTTTTTTTTTTCTTTTTCTTTTTTTCTCTTCACATAAACACTGCCAATAAAAACTTGCACACTTCATTGTTTGAATTGAACTGTTTTTGCACCTACTGACAAATCTTGGTGAGGTGTAGCATTACTCCACCAAGCTGTGCTCCTCAGTGTCCCGATACGCAGCTACGAACCAATGAGCCTTGACTTGAGTCTCCCCTCGCCCACGACGCACAGACCACCATGTTAGATTTCCTCCCTTGTGAAATTGCTCACCATTGACAGGAAATGAAGGGAATTTTGCTAACCTGACGACACAGTGACACAATCACCGTAACATTGTTATTGGGACATTTCATGAAGTTGAATAAGTGAAACAGTAATTATGGTGATTGTGTGAGTGGTGTAAGTGATAGTGGTAGCATAAGTAGTGGTGGTGGTGGTACAGGTTGTGGTTGGTGGTACAAGCAGTGATGATGGAGGCAGGAGGCAGGAGGTGTTATGTTATCACATAAGCTCCAATTCGCTAAATGTTGCTGCTGCTTCTGGTGATGCTTATGCTGGTGACATAACCATGCAATTGCATCAGCTGTTTCTACTACTACTACTACCACTACTACTACTTTTGTTCCTGCTGCTGCTGCTGCTGCTGCTGCTGCTACTACTACTACTACTACTACTACTACTACTACTACTACTACTACTACTACTACTACTACTAGTACTACTACTACTACTACTACTACTACTACTTATTACTACCAGTACTACTACTACTACCACCACTACTATTGTTATTATCGTTGTTGCTGCTGTTGGATTGTTATTATTATTATTAGCTCCACTGCTGCAACAACTTTACTCTACATTATACATTTGTCATGCTTGCCTTACAACACGACTCCAATATTTTCCCCACGCCTCCCTTCAGCACTGAATGAGAGTGTTCCCAGCGATTGTCTGAATGTTCACTGTGAATGCCAGACGTAAGGTTGTCACTAAACACTTAACAAACCCATTTCCTGACGTTCTTGCGGTTGTCCTGTCCACTTGAGTCCACGACAAATATTTCCTCAGTTAGAAATGTTGGCCAGGAACAGAATCCTTCCCCCATGGGACTTGACCGCCATGAGCCGGGATCTTGCCCTTCCATTTTCCTCTAAAAAGACCAACCAACCCGCTCACCTATTTTTATCTTTGAAGGTTAACCGCTACTCGTATATTCCTTCGTAGTACGAGTATGCTCAACATTTCAGTAGGTTACTATTTCAGTTACGCCAGGTTATTTCAGGCTAACTCGGAATACAATGGTTCTGTTAAATCAAGACAAATCGTGGTTTTCATCCTGGGAGAGAGAGAGAGAGAGAGAGAGAGAGAGAGAGAGAGAGAGAGAGAGAGAGAGAGAGAGAGAGAGAGAGAGAGAGAGAGAGAAGCGATCGTTGGAGTGCCAAACTGAAAACATCAACCGCGTGTACACGTACGAGTAAACCTCATGCTGACAACGTACATAAACATAAAAGTGAGAACAGTAAGTCTCGAGTGTTTGTCAGCATACGAGAGCCTTCCAGTAAAATCTATCGTACTCCACAATAAAATACTGAGGTAATATGATATTATGATTTTCAGAAAGAGAGAGAGAGAGAGAGAGAGAGAGAGAGAGAGAGAGAGAGAGAGAGAGAGAGAGAGAGAGAGAGAGAGAGAGAGAGAGAGAGAGAGAGAGAGAGAGAGAGAGAGAGAGAGAGAGAGAGAGAGAGAGAGAGATCGGATAATGAAATAAATAATTAATGAGACCAAGTGCCCGTCAGACACCACTGATTGGAACCAGTTTTTCTGCTTCTCTTCCCAAGGCGACAACTCACCTGCTCCCGGCACTGGTAGCGGCACAGTGTCAAATGCCATGCACCAGACACCACAACACAACTCATTCTATTTTAGACATGCCATTCTTTTGCCCTCCTCTCCCCTCTCCTCCCCGTCCCGCTGCCGCACACCGCTGGGGAGGGAAAGGAAGTTCAAGGGGAGAAATGGAAGGGTTGGGAAGGGTTGAAGTGAAAGAGGAAAATGGATTTTTCCTCCCTCTATCACACCACAGCATCATTGACTTGTGTGTGTGTGTGTGTGTGTGTGTGTGTGTGTGTGTGTGTGTGTGTGTGTGTGTGTGTGTGTGTGTGTGTGTGTGTGTGTGTGTGTGTGTGTGTGTGTGTGTGTGTGTGTGTGTGTGTGTGTGTGTGTGTAATATGGCTGGTAGAGCAGGTAAATTTTAATATCTGTATCATGAAAGTGGTGGGATGTGCAGTAAAGGGTAAATTTCACTGAAGCCAATGCCAGGGGAGACAGAGAGAGACAGACAGACAGACGAGAGAGAGAGAGAGAGAGAGAGAGAGAGAGAGAGAGAGAGAGAGAGAGAGAGAGAGAGAGAGAGAGAGAGAGAGAGAGAGAGAGAGATTTTCATAGCTACATTTTTGCTACAGAAAGGATGTGAGCCGTCAAAGAGACATCTGATAAATGATTCAGGATGAGCACGGAATCAAGCACAAAGAACACCAGGCTTTTAGTCCCACATCTCCCGATCAGCGCACGGGATTTTATGTCACATAATTAATAGCAGACAGAACTACAGGGAACTTCATACCGGTTGCCAAAGACATAGATTTAAAATTTAGAAGCCAATCAAAACTTTAAAAATAGGGTTTAGGTACAAGGTGACGGGCTGTCGGCAACACTGCTCTCTCTCTCTCTCTCTCTCTCTCTCTCTCTCTCTCTCTCTCTCTCTCTCTCTCTCTCTCTCTCTCTCTCTCTCTCTCTCTCATCCACCCACATACAGAAAACATACACACACATACACACACACACACGCAAACAAGTAAGCTGCCAGGCAAGAATATTATCCAGTTGGGAGCTTCATACAAACATACAAATTGTCAAGAAATATTACTATACGGAAAAGTTGAAGCCTCTTTCTTTCCTCCAAGGTTTATGTTTTAAAAAGCGGCACCGTGTGAGGCATCAGGTCCACAACTCCTCTCTGAACACGAAGACAGGATGAAAGACAAGCTGTGATGGATCTTACTGTGGGATTTGTGAGAGTCTATGTCTTGCCAGAGCGCCGTGAAGTAACCAGCCAGGTGGTGTGGATGGCTGGCAGTTTTACGGAGGCAGTTCAAACTTGGTGCGGAGAATTTTTGAACCTAAAGGCAGAATATGACAAGCCTCTTCACTAATAAATCTTTCAAGGTCTTTTAAAACTGCATGTATTTTTTGTACTACTTACAAAAAACGTTTACGAAAATGCTTCACTTGGTGAAATCGTATAATCTACGTGCTTCTATGCGAACTTTGAAGGTCTGGAAAGCAAACAGCGGAATTAGAACAAGGAAAGCTACGGTTCGACAAGACTCACGCGATGGAAAGGAGGGCATGAGGGACGCAGGAAAGGAGTCAAGGAAATAGGGAAACTTCTGACAACTTTTGATATTAGTTGACGCTTTTCTCTCTCTCTCTCTCTCTCTCTCTCTCTCTCTCTCTCTCTCTCTCTCTCTCTCTCTCTCTCTCTCTGATGGTCGGTGGCCGTAAAGATGATAGTTACTGGGTGTCGAGGCGAGTCATCGGCCTGCAACATCTTCTGCCACGATCGCCCTCCCAATGTCAAGCTTTTTTTCTTCTTTTTTACTGCTTCTGAGAAAAGCAATACTGCAGCTGGCGGAGGGATGTGTAGCAGCCGGAGCCGTAAGAGCCACGCATAGCTCGAACTTAGTAACCAGAGTTGTGACTTGTGTCAGTCATGTGTGTTGCACGCATTTCTCCAGACGAATGGCACTCAAGTGTATACTTGGAAAAGACAAGATACACTTATGCACTTGACAAAACAAAATTGTTAGCATTATTGCATCTGTTCCCCAGAAGATTCTCTCAACAAACTGGCTTGAAAAGAACGGTTTCACAATGCCAAGTTATATATATATATATATATATATATATATATATATATATATATATATATATATATATATATATATATATATATATACTCGTATATATATATAATCTTGTGTGTGTGTGTGTGTGTGTGTGTGTGTGTGTGTGTGTGTGTGTGTGTGTAAACACACACACACACACACACACACACACACACACACACACACACACACACACACACACACACACACACACACACACGGAATCTATAGGTGGAAGGTTGAGGTAACTTCCGGATAATGTATGCATAGCCATGTCCTCAGGCGAAGGGAAGGCGAAGGAGTTGGTGATCCTGAGTGGTGACGGTAGCGACGAAGGGGAAATTGCGTTGTTGTTGTTGTTGTTGTTGTTGTTGTTGTTGTTGTTGTTGTTGTTGTTGTTGTTGTTGTTGTTGTTGTTGTTGTTGTTCCTGCTGCTGCTGCTATGGCTGCTGCCGTTGCTACTTCTGCTGTTGGTTATTATAATAGAAGTGATGATGGTGAAAAAGATGTAGTTAATGGTGGTGGTGGTGATAGTGGTGGTGGCGGTGATGATGGTAGTGGTGATGGTGACGGCAGCGGTGCTGACTGTGGTGATGTTAATGGTGATGGTGGTGATTGTGTCGGTGGTATAAATGATGATGATAGCACTACTAGTGGTGGTGGTGGTGATACAAGTTGTGGTGGTGATGATGGCGGCAGTAGTACGAGTAGTAGTAGCTGTGGCGGTAGTTTTAGTAATAGTACTGGTGGTGGTGGTGGTGGTGAGAGTAGCAGTGTTGGTATTGACAGCAGTGGCATCATAAATAAACACACCAGGAAAAAAGGGAAAAACTCGTGTTATCTTCGCTGATGGAGGCGAGACGGAACACAGAGAGTAGAAAGGAGAGCACCAACGCGTCCCAAATCTGGGGCGGCACCATTAATACGCTCTTCGTCATCCCCAACACGGCCATTACTGCCATAACATCCTCCCCTGAGGCTAATTACCATCCCAAGCACCAGTCCAATTACCATTCGTCACCTGTCCCACAAACGTCATGGCCCTATTACACCTTATTATCCCATATCACATAATCAGTAATCCATCTTTCGGGACACTGGACCCCGACGAGTCACCATCACTCCCCCAACATCACTCCAGCACATCGCCTGTTCGGGATGCGGAATAAATGCAATAATTTTAACATCGAGTGAGCATCGATGATCACGCTCCAGGAGATTCAAAGCAAATGTTACTGCTTTTCGATACTTCAAAAACGCATCTTTATGAAGAGGTACGAGTATCATCACCAATTATCATACGCATCACTATCATCATCCTTGCTTTACTGAGTTACTACTACTTGACTGTTACCACAAGAAGCTGTCATTATCATCATTACCATCACTACCACTTCTATTATCAGATTGTCAGTACAACAACTACCACATTAGCATTTCTGCGCCGCTGCTGCCAGACACTGCTGCGGTACATCAACCATTCTGCCAATCCAAGGCGACATTGGCTTTAGCTAATTTGCTTTTTCCGCTGGACACCTGCCTTTGCTGTACTTCTGGCGAGGCGTTCCGTCAACTGACAATTCGACAGGTGTGTACAAAAGCGGAATATTCTCACTGAGCTTCTCTTGTGGTAAAGCCAAAAAAAATATTGTCATCCTTGCTATTTTTCTTTGTGCGTCCAATTTTTCTCGCGTGTTTTTACTCCAACCACTTTGTCCATTTGTTTCATTCAGTCACCCAATCACGGCCATAAACTCAAGGAGGAAGTTATCATGCAGAGTAAATATGTAAATACAAATAGTATATAAACTTAACATTCGCCAAGAAATCAGGACCTTGAGCCAACACAGCACGACAACTCTGAATTTACTGCGACGCTGAATATTCTTGAGACTAACAGGAGGAAAAAGGGGAGCTGAAGGACACTCGATCTGCCTCACAAGACCCAAGTCCCTCCCAACACTGCCGCTAACTAACCCGCTTCGCCCCTCGCTTGTCTGGACCC
The DNA here is from genome assembly GCF_035594125.1 of Scylla paramamosain. Lineage (NCBI taxonomy): Eukaryota > Metazoa > Arthropoda > Malacostraca > Decapoda > Portunidae > Scylla > Scylla paramamosain. The sequence continues at coordinate 2,234,557 of NC_087174.1, forward strand.
TTGCCTGGCGCTGCACACCTGACATCGCTCGGGGTGAAAGGTCAGGCCATTCCAGTCAATCATTACGAGGATCACAAGGGTAAATATTCAACGAGGAACGAGGACGACTATAAACCATTTTATCGAAGGACATGGCAAACATTTTCAAGACATGGACACGTAAACAGATGGAAAGCTGGAGTAAATAATAATAGTTAATGATGATTGCTGACACGAGAGCACTGCAAATATCATAAAACTGCAATGAATTATGAGGAATATCGAAAAGTGATCAAGACAAGAACACGAAGATATACAGAAAAAAAGTTGGAGTAAAAAGAGTTAATGAATATGACTGACACGAAAACACCAGAAAAGCGATGATAAAAATCAAATTAATCATGAAGAGTATTGGGAGATAAATAACGCAGTTTTGATTTTAATGACAAAAAAAAAATCATCAGTTCCTGGGATATGCGTCACTGATCAACTTTTATCTATCATGTATGTCAGCTCATCTTTGGAGAGTTAATAACTGAAATGCATTACAACCGAAGCTATATTCACACGAAACTCATAAATAATTCATCACATGTTTTCATTCTCATCAGATTCCTAGGTGCTAAAAATGACTCCATGAGCTTCTTAATCAGACCCAAGAAATCCTGCAACGTAAAAAAAAAAAATCATGAAGAAAAAAGCAAACGCAAAGTGAAGAATAAATGAAGGATTAAAAATAGTTCACAAGATGAATTTATACAATCGAGGTCAAGGAACTAAACGAAAATAACCTGACAATTACGGGGAGTATTTTTGTAAGGATGACCAGCACCGGAGACTCATTAGAGGCACTTCTTCCTGGTGAGCCTAATAAAACATGCGTGGGTGAAGGAGACGCGTTATCAAGGAAAACATGACAGACTTGACTGAGTGAAATTATATCGTTATGAGCAGCAGGAATGGAACACCGCACACCGTCAAGAAAAATGTGACGTTAGCCATGAAAAAAAAAAAAAAGCGACTGGAAATTGATAAAGAATGGAAGGACGTAAAAGAAATACGAAAATGAACGTTGTCGAGAGAAACATCCGATGACCGAGACCAAGAGAAACGAAAAGTGTGCGATGACAAAAGAAAGAAAAACAAACGAGGTCAGGAATAGGAAGAATAGCCAAGAAAAAGGAAAATCGCGAGGACAAAAATAGCAAAATAATCACAAAAATAATACAACAACGAGCGAAGATAAGAATGATTCAAGTGTAAAGAAGAAAACACATAAAAATAACAACACGAGAACTAAACTATATCGTAAAAGAACACGAGAGAGAGAGAGAGAGAGAGAGAGAGAGAGAGAGAGAGAGAGAGAGAGAGAGAGAGAGAGAGAGAGAGAGAGAGAGAGAGAGAGAGAGAGAGAGAGAGAGAGAGAGAGAGTGCCACAAAAGGGAGTAAATCTGGCCTGGTGTATGTCTGAAGTGAAAGAGAAGTGTGTCCGGGGGCAAGGGAGAGGCGAAAAAGGGAAAAGAGAGGAGTGTCGAGGGAGGGTGGGAGGGAAAGGAAAGCAAGAGAAAAACGGAAACGGGAAAAGGAGTAAAGACGTGAAAGACATGGAGAGAGAGAGAGAGAGAGAGAGAGAGAGAGAGAGAGAGAGAGAGAGAGAGAGAGAGAGAGAGAGAGAGAGAGAGAGAGAGAGAGAGAGAGAGAGAGAGAGAGTCAAGGGAAAACGATAAAAGGGAAAAGCATGTTAGGAGTCGAGAGAGAGAGAGAGAGAGAGAGAGAGAGAGAGAGAGAGAGAGAGAGAGAGAGAGAGAGAGAGAGAGAGAGAGAGAGAGAGAGAGAGACGAGAAGGAAAGGGGGAGGCGAGGTGCCATGATCGGGCCGCCGTCTGCCTTGTGTCAGCCGATAAATACAGTTGCCAGTCTCGCCAGGACCCGGTGTCGCCTCCAGCAAGAATATTGTTCTGGGTAGAGGAGAAAAACAACAAACCTCTTCCCCTTCTTCGTGTTACGACCAAACCAAGCCCGTGACTTCAAAGATACGCTCTGCCTGTACAACTTCCCATCTTTCTTTCACTTAATTTGTCCGCGCTCCTCGTCTCTATTGAGGAAATTCCCACCCCACTTCGGCAGTCGTTCCCAGACAGAGACTCTTTGTAAGGTTCACAGTTATATGTATTTTTTGTTCCTACTGCAACAGACGCTAATGTGATAACGCTTTCCCGGGGGATGCGCGTGGGAGCAATGCTTCAAGTGTGCTAGACGGCTGCGAGGGATTAAAAAGTGACACCAATACCACTGAAACGTCTAATTACACAACAGATTATACACTGGCCAGGAGAATACAATGACAGGGGAGAGAGACATTCAAGATAATATTCACTGGTGCACGAATCAATTTACCAGAACACACTACAATTTCCTTATCTACATTTTGGTCCCTTACACCGCACTAAGAGACACTAAGGGAAAACATAAATTATAATCCTTTACAACCTTCTTCCTTGATAACCAAAACAAAACACGTACTTAGTCACTTGTATTAACGAAAGGGTAGCGTGAATCAGAACCACCACCACACAAAGTTGCCTTTCGTGACGACCAGCTGATAGTGGTCAGGAGGGACGGCACGGTAAGGCACGTAAGGCATAGCAGGTAATAGAGTGTCGTAGAAGGAAGAATCAAGATCCTCGTGGGCGTCCCTCGCTTGAGAAAAGATCCAGTGCGCGAGAGGAGAGTAAACAGACCAGACCGGAGGAGGAAGAGAAGTGAGTCAATCCTCTTAAATGTTGGCGGCAGAAGGATCATTTATATTTTTATCCTCTCTCTCTCTCTCTCTCTCTCTCTCTCTCTCTCTCTCTCTCTCTCTCTCTCTCTCTCTCTCTCTCTCTCTCTCTCTCTCTCTCTCTCTCTCTCTATCTATCTATCTATCTCTATATCTATCTGTGTGTGTGTGTGTGTGTGTGTGTGTGTGTGTGTGTGTGTGTGTGTGTGTGTGTGTGTGTGTGTGTGTGTGTGTGTATCCATCTGTTTCCTTGTATCTGTCAGCTCCATTCCGCTAATTCTATTGATCTGTTTGTCTGTGTGTTTATACGTGTATGTAGGGCTATTAGTTTTTCTGTGCATGTAGTATGTATGTATGTATGTATGTATGCATATGTGTCACTAGATAAGTACGTGTATGACATTCGAACGTCTGTATGCATTTACGTGTGGATCTATTTATCGTTCCATTATGTATGTGTGTGTATGTATGTGTGTATGTATGTATCTGCGTATTTATCTAACTATATATATCCATCTATCCGTTAATCTATATACTGATCCATCAATAGTTCATTAAAAACTCAAAAGACGTAATAGCATTGAAACACGAGGCCAGACAAAAAAGTTACCATTCTGCTATATATGAAAAATAATAAGGAATCATCAAGGCTGGCGGAGCGGTAACTAAGAGAAGTAATAGGAGGGGGATTAGCCTCAGGTGAGCTGGGATGAGGCGCGTTCTCTACCATTTATTTTCTTTCTCTCTGTGACGTCGGAGGAAGAAAAAGCATAGAAGCCAAGGTGAGAATAGGAAAAAATACCTGCAAGGAGTGTATATTGAGCTTCTCCGTGGGAAGGATTGAGGATAGCGAGGTGCGCGGGTGTGAGGCGGAAGCCAGAAGTGTGGGAGCACTAATACTCCTTTGCAGGTTGTGGGGGAAGTTAAAAGTGAAAACCGTGCTGTCTTGGATGGTTCTTGGGAAGGGGAAAATATGTAGGCCGTACCTCGGGGATTGAAGTATAATATTAATAATGATAACAGTAACACCTATAATAATAACAAAAAATAACAATAACAATGTTTCCAGCAGGCATACAACAGACATGACTTAGAGAATTACACAGCACACTCATCCCGGCGCTACCTTCGTCAGGATTCACAGAGCGACGTTTTCTTCCCGAAGCAGACAGCGAGGGATGGCACCTTGAACAACGCCAGGAGAAATAGACGTAAGGTGTTGTCATGTCTAGGGTCATGTTAACGAAAATCAATGTCTACCTGAGAGGACACAACAAGTCACCAACACAGAGACAAGCTTCACGAATTTACTTAGAGCCATTGTTAAAGGAAAAAGATGTGTTTGTTTTATGTATCAACACAATATTTCTCTTTTTGTCTCACTGATGGACGAACACACACACACACACACACACACACACACACACACACACACACACACACACACACACACACACACACACATATATATATATAGCCCTTTTCTTTCCATTTTTTCTTTTTCTTTTTTATTTCCACGCTTGGCTCACATCATAAGTGTTCCTTTCCTAGTCTCATGTTTAAAACTTTTCCTGGCACGATGCCCGCTCTCTCCCTCGTCCTCTCATTCCTTGCCTCTTAACATCATCAAACATTCATAAAAAAAGCTTGTAAACCAAATCTCCATCTCCATTTAGAGAGGAGACTAATGCTGGCCTGAGCCGTCACTATCAGCGTCCTGCCCAGTGGTTGGGAACTTGTTCAAGTCAGACGAGCTCTTGAACTTTATGTGGAAATAAAGAACACTGAGGCAGGCGCCGCCGGGGAGCCGACAGCTTGCGGCTAAAACAGAGGAGAGGGTCCGGTGGCCAGTCTGAGAGAGAGAGAGAGAGAGAGAGAGAGAGAGAGAGAGAGAGAGAGAGAGAGAGAGAGAGAGAGAGAGAGAGAGAGAGAGAGAGAGAGAGAGAGAGAGAGAGAGAGAGAGAGAGAGAGAGAGAGAGAGAGAGAGAGAGAGAGAGAGAGAGAGCAGAGAGAGAGAGAGAAGCAGAGAGAGAGAGAGAAGCAGAGAGACAAGCAGAGAGAGACACACACACACAAACAGAGACAAACAAACAGAGTAACAGGTAAGCAAGCAGAGAAAACAAACACAAAAGTAAGGAAATCCACACACGGGCGAAGGAACACACAGACAAACGGAGAGGCACACAAACACACAGACAAAGAAGGGGATTTTTCTTTCCTCTACAAGATATCGTGAAGATCTGCTCCAAGAATTTACGCGAGCCTCATCAGGGACGCCTCTCCAGGAGTGCCGCAAGAGCCCTGCAAATGACGTAAACGCAAATTAATGCGGACGAAATGCGTCTCTTAGTACCGAGTCTCGTAAATTGCTTTTCTTTATGGGAGAGTGAGCGTCCTGACATAAGCTTGGCGAATTAGGACATCTTTTTCGTGAGGCAGAAGGAAAACTGACATCAGACATGAAGGAAAGAAGGAAACGGAAAAGAGGAAATCCGTGGAAAATCTGCACTAGTTTTGTGACTCCTCGGTATCACAAGTCAAGTGGCAGTAAATCCGGGGCTCCATATCACTGCTCAGATAAAGGATTCCCTGAGCTCGTCCAGTGCATCATAATAAAAAGAAAGTTTGGTGTTCTGATGGGGAACCGATGAGATCTGACAGTACTCACACGCTGCAGCACCAGTAAGAAGCAAACCGAGGCTGCCAAGACGCTCTCACCTCTGAACACCAACTTCTAAGCTGCAGGAGTGATGCATGCACTTTTTAATACCCTCTGTGGGCTACAATCCTCCTCATTGTATTCCTGCGTCTCTCAGTCTCTCGTATTCTCTGTTATCTTCCTCACATCGTCATGATTTAAATGTCCAGTCATGCAAGTCCAGCTCCCCTTTCCCCCGGCATGCGTAATTCAGCATATCATGTTAATATTTCCACCGTCTGTCGTATTCTCACTGTGTACACTATTATTCATTATCCCTACGTGCTGGCATGTCGTTAGTTATTCGCGCAGTGCATGTATCTTCCAAGCATTTTACGTAATTCCCTAAAGCCTCCAGCCTGCCCATTTCTTTCTCCCTCTCATACTCTGCATCCTGCCAGGTATGATTTAAGGGGATATTTTACTCTCAAATACCGACACATTTTCTTTTCCCAAAAAGGTGAACCGAGGTCACGCCGGCCATAAAAAAAGGAGGCCAAACAAGGGCGAAGTCTCAGAGTCTGACAGAGGCTTGAGCGGACGATGCCCTCTGATAAGGAATTGGGATGTGTTGAGGTTTTTATATTGCACTTAGGGAGAGAAATGTGGGGCTGCTACAGACTTTGTTCCTCGCCTCAGGTCAGAGAGTAAAAACATACGTGGCTTTTTTGGCCTAATTCTTACACATGTTTTTTGCAGGCAATTCATACACACATGTACCAAAGCCACGGCGTAAAGGCTGCATTAATTTCCCCTTGTGTTACAGCGTGACTCTGAAACATCCAAACCGAGTAATGAACATTTGTGGCAGACTCATTTGGAACTAATTTCCTTTTCAATTTGGTAATTCATCATGTACGCTTTCCCTGTGTTCTCTACCTCAGCGTGGCCGGCGCCCTGCCTCCGTACCCAACACCTGGATGTACCTTCCTGATCCCACCCTCATTAACCTGCGGCACGAACACCTGAACAAAAACATAAACCGGCAGCCGCTACCTGGTCGTCTTGCCGCGGCGGACAGGTTTCCACCGGTAATCCCAGAACAGGTGGTGCGGGAGAGCGATGGCGATGTGACGCAAAGAGGCTCAGAGTGAATGATTAAGGTAATGAAGGTGATGAAGGCAACGCTGCTAAGTGCTGCTTATCGCTGACACCGCACGAGTCAAAATTCATTAGTGTGTTTGTTATTGTTGTTGTTGGTTTAATTATTATCATTATTATTATTATTATTATTATTATTATTATTATTATTATTATTATTATTATTATCACTATCATAATCACTTTCAACATCTTTACCATCATTGCTACATAATTTTCACTGCTACTGCAACTACTACTACTACTACTACTACTACTACTACAACCATAACAACAACAACAACAACAACAACAACAACAACAACCAACAACAACAACAACAGCAACAACAACAACAACAACAACTACTACTACTACTACAACTACTACTACTACCACTACTACTACTACTACAACTACTACCACCACCATCACCATCCCCACCACCATCACCACCGCCACCATTATTTTCGGAGATATGATTTCCCTCCGCTATTACAATTCACTCGCGCACTATACAAAGACGACCGAAGCACACACAAGGGAAGCACTTCAGCAGCACAATTCAGGTGAACTCGCGGCGATGCATCACGAGAGTCTTTAACTTAGTCAGGGAGAATGGCCGCGGGGGAGCCTTCAAGTAACCAGAAGCTGAGTGAGAGAGTGAACACTGATCCTTCAAGACAAGGCGGTTTTTCATCCAGCGGCGTTCGTTCAGCAGACAAGCTAGAGATGTTTCGAACGCCATCAATAAAACTTCCTGATGGCTTCGTGTCTATTTGATTTTAGATGAAGCGCAAACTCGTTACCTGGTTTGTGTTCATGGCGAGTCTTAATCTCTCTCTCTCTCTCTCTCTTGTTGCCAGGCTTCAATATCTCTCTCTCTCTCTCTCTCTCTCTCTCTCTCTCTCTCTCTCTCTCTCTCTCTCTCTCGTCGAGGAAGAGCACATGAGGACATCGACACTGGATGGCTGTTCAGGCGGTGGTCACTCCGCTGCTCCGGAAGACAAGAAACAAACTGCCTCAAAAAACATCACACTCCTTCTGCCATCGGAACTCCTGTTAAGATTTTTCTTACATTTCTCCTTTATCGTTCAGTTGTTTTTTTTCGCTGAGTGAGTCCCGTGCTGAGGTGACCGCGACAAAGGACGTCCATCTTTCCCTGTCCCTACAACCCAACCCTCCCTCGCTCAGACCCGGCCACTCTCTATAACACTCTTACACAAAGTCTGGGACGTAATTTCTCTTTCTCTCTCTCTCTCTCTCTCTCTCTCTCTCTCTCTCTCTCTCTCTCTCTCTCTCTCTCTCTCTCTCTCTCTCTGCGCATATCTATCTATCTATCTATCTATCTATCTAATCTATCTATCTATCTATCTATATATATATATATATATATATATATATATATATATATATATATATATATATATATATATATATATATATATATATATATATATATATATATATATATATATATATATATATGTATTCTTGCTCCCTTGCTTTCCTCTTTCCGAGTGTTACATCTCTGAAAAAACTTGTTGATTTTCTTTCTTTTTGGCTGAGCGTCTCTGAGAGGAGGCTGGATGCGTCACTGATCTGTATTTTGCAAATATCTTCATAGTCAAGCTGGTGTGCTTATTCATGTTTTCGCTGAGCATCAAATCTGCATCACGCCGTGACGTTGAAGAGAAGGAAGAAGGTTGGCAGAGGAGAAACTTTTGCAGCGGAAAAGCGTGATGAAATAGAAACGTAAACTTACTTATGTATTAATTCAGGCATTAAACATTACCACACAATGAAATTTATGAAAAGTCTGTGTGTGTGTGTGTGTGTGTGTGTGTGTGTGTGTGTGTGTGTGTGTGTGTGTGTGTGTGTGTGTGTGTGCGCGCGCGCGCGTGCGCGTGCGCGTGCGCGTGCACGTGTGCGTGTGTGTGTGTGTGTGTGTGTGTGGGTACCCTTAGATCGTTGAGGTCTAAGTACATATTCAAGTTTACCCAACTTAATAATTTGACGTAAAGTTCAATCTTGCAGACGAGTGGCCACGTTCCTACTAGGGCTTCAATAATTCCATGTTTCATATCAAAGAAAAACGTTTACCATTTCAAACTCTCATCATTTAACTAAACAACGGCTCTGAGGGAAGGGAAGGGTGGCGAGGGGCAGGGAGGGAAATCAATTGCTGGGTGAGTGGGTGACTGGGTGACTGGGCTTGCTGTCCATGAGTCCTGAACGCACGCAGGTCTGATAGGGAACGGCGGCATGGCTTGGAAAGAACGAGGAAAGGGAACGATGGTAGGGTGGGTGCGTGAGGATAGCAAAGATAGGGTTGTGGGTTGTGGCGGGGATTCCACGGTTTACAGAGGCACGGAGGGTCATCTAGGGAGAGTGCCGTGGACGGTCGAGCTAGGATACCGCAACTGTAGGCCGTGACGGGAGGTACACGTGGAGAAATTATATGACATCTACAATCTACATGGTACACCTAACGGGGACGCTTAAATACATGTAGCACTGCAGAGAGCGTCCAGTCCTCATCAGATAACCTACACAGTTGTTAATCTTAGTAGGGTAAGGTATAATTTATGTTCATTTAATATACTTAACTGTTTATTTCCACTGGTAGCGAAAAAGTATCATTCACTCTTTTTTATTGCCCTTGGCGAGTGCTCCTCTTACATAAAAATAATAATAATAATAATAATAGTAATAATGCAAATTAATCTAGAACATAATGATATTGTTGCCGCAGTATTGAATTGGTTAACTAAATGCCTTCTAATGATTAGCTGTGAAGATTAATTCTAAGTACAAGTTAATGATCACAAGCAAAGCTAAATTAAACCCACAATCCCATAAAGGATCAAAGCCTGTGATGAAACACCTTGAACATCGAACCCTTAGCTACACGTCTCTTTAGCAAGGATAACACCTGATACGCTATACAAGCTTTAATCTTTTGGGGAATAAGAGATGGGAAACTCTCTCGCCAGACATTGAAGCGCCACAGGACTCATTAATAACTTTCCCCGGTACTTACTCCCTAAGGTTCACTGGTGATTATTTACTGTTCGCCACTTTCCTCACTCCCACCCAACTCTTTTCCCATCCTTGTTTCCCCATCGTCATCCCTCGTCTTCCCTCCTCCAGTCAGTGCCTCCCCGCGCCGCCCTGCCTCAGAAGTCAACGCACAGCGGATGTTTGGTTTCCTCGTGACCTTCTCCCTTTCTCCTGCCCCCGAGATAAGGCCACGGGAGGAAGGGAGGAGACGAGGCCATAGGGTGAGGTGAGGGGGATGAGACGTAAGGTGAGAGAGATGGGGAGAAAATGAGATGAAAGAAAAATACTTCCAAATATCAAAGGCACGAAGAAAGGGAGGAGGGAAGAAATATTTTATGATGGTGAAATGGAAAAAGGGTAGAATGAGGAGGGGAAGGAGGTATATGAGACAGGCAGGAAGAGGATGCAGCGGGATGTGACATGACATAATGGATAACCTAGTGAAGGGCGCCCTCATGCCAGAGTGTAAAGGGGGAGTACAAAACTGTAATGGATAGGAATATAGACGACAATTTAGACAGTAGCGATGCATGGGAAAGTTAAAGGTGATATCAGTGTACAAAATGTGAAATTCTACCTACCCGTCTCCTTAAGCTATATACAAAACTCTTTCCCGGTAAAAGAGAGAAGGAATTATGTAAACTATGTGTTCGTTTTAGGCTGCATCGGAAGGAAGACTTAGTAAGCGTAAACAATGTTATTATTTCCACTAGTGTTCTTTCTTTTCTGAAGGCGTGGACGGCAGGTGATAAGTGTGTATATAAGTGTTTCTCGGAGTGAATGTGTGTGAGCGCCCGAGTAAGTGCTTGTGGGAGACACTCGTTTGGTGAGGATGCCCAGCCACCACAACGAAAATAAATCACGTTGCCGCCGCCCCAACCTTCCCGCACCAGGTGACGGGACTTGGGCTCTGCTGAGGGGCCACACTAGACCACTTATTCCCCGCCTCCTCACCACCGGTTACACGCCTCGCGCTCCGCCACAACCTCCCCAAAAACACCGGTAATACACGGGAGAACATGTTCTCCTCTCCTTTCTTCTACATCTGTATATCTCCTTATTCACATTCGTCTGGGAAATTGGCCCTTAAGATGTCTAGCTCTCTCTTCATGCACGGAGATTATGTTTAATGTCTCCGAAAATGAAATACAAATTTGCAGCTTTATTTTCCCGAGCGTCTCCCTGCGTTGTGGCGTCTGGCAAGCGGCGGCACCTGCTCGAAATCACTTAGGAAGCGTTATTCCGACACAACCCCAGATTGTCGTAAACATGGCGGCGAGCTGGGTAGGGAAACACACTTAGGAGACAAGGAGCAGGGGGCGCAGGAGGAGGAGGAGGAGGAGGAGGAGGAGGAGGAGGGAGTGATATCGGCTAAGGGGTCATGAGGGGGAAGGAAGGCCTGCTGGTTGAACGGTGTTTTGATGTGATTTGCTTGTTCTGAGTCTCCAGCCTTGTCCAACTTGCTACTGTTGTGCACAAAGAGCGTAATGCACCACTCATCTTGTGGCGGGAAAAGTAATCATATTAAGATGACGGCGTTCATTAATGCCATTTTTTTAGTTAACATTTTCTATCTACATTATAAAAAAAAAAAGAGAAAGGAGTTACGATTTTCATTTTCAGTTATTTTCTGTGTTTTATCTCACCACTGCTTTCCGCTCCGTCATTTCCTCGAGTTCTCTACGTGATAGCATCTTAAGATACTTTGTTACGTCATCTGCTTTGTTCTTCATCTCATCATTGATTTCTTTCCTGTGTGAGCAAACTCTGGGTGTAATACTCTCTCATATCCTCGCTGCTTTCATTGACTTTTCCTGTCTCGTCTCTCTCTCTCTTCCTACTTTCCCTTTGTAACTGTTTTTGACTTATGATGGGGGAGTGTCCAACCAAGACCTCTTAAGAGCGCACCTCAATTCCCTTACAGAGGACTCAAATGCATCCACTCTGTCGGAATTTTAATCACCCAAGCAACGTCTTTGAAGGCTGAGAGGAGAGGTCTGCGGGCTGTCATTTCTGCCCTTAAGCACACGAGTGGTTTGTGCGATCTTGTGTGCGTCACCCTCTTACGCACATTCCTTTAATCTCAATGCACTTCCCTTCAGCTTGCCTCCCTCCCAGCATCCTCCGCTCATTGCTTCTTTCACCACCATGCACGCTGTTCCCTCTCTCCACATTCATTCTTCCGCTGTCATCTTCGTCATACATGTGTCTCGCCTCCTCTTGCATCCTGCGTCTGTCACTGTTATGGCAGAATTTTAGCACAGGTATCTCTTTCTTCTTTTGTTTCCTTGCGCGCGCGCGCGCGCGCGTGTGTGTGTGTGTGTGTGTGTGTGTGTGTGTGTGTGTGTGTGTGTGTGTGTGTGTGTGTGTGTGTGTGTGTGTGTGTGTGTGTGTGTGTGTGTGTGTGTGTGTGTGTGTGTGTGTGTGTGTGTGTGTGTGTGTAGATATAACAAGGAAAATCACAAGAAACACTAGTAACAAAAAAAAATTACCACCTTTTCTTCCTTTCTTTCTAAGTTAATGCCCTGTGTTTCAGTGACGCAAGGCTGAGTCCTGACACCCCTGGCTACTGTGGTATTCTAGTAACCTTCATAAAGGCGGCTCCGGGTCCTTATCAGTCATCTAAACAGGCCTCTCGTGTGCCTCTATATCGTGCCACCACTACTTAAGCCACCGCGACTCGCCCAGGCCTTTACCTCCTAGGCCTGAGGGGTCCCAGCGGATGCCTCGCTGTGAGCCCTAAAGAACAATAGAGCAACATCTGACTTATTGAATCAATCTTCATACTCCGTGATATTGATGAACGGAGGCCTCGATACATATTAAATTTTTCAATATCGTCAGGTTAAGCCAAGGGGGAAAATTAAAACTACTTTGATCACGACTTTGGGCGCTAAGGCTGCCTGTATGGTAAGCCGACTTTAGCAAGTTAATTCCTCGAGGGGAAGGAATCTAGCGTTGCATGAGGTAATATGATGAAAGCCCCAAATTACAATTAAACAGCTTTGGATTGATGGATAATGTAGCGGCCATCATTTGTTAACATGGTGATCCTCTCTACCGTGAAGAGGGATGGAGCACATATGACACAGGAGGCAGCCATACATCACAATTACCTTTTCGTCGTGAGTTAATGGCACAGAAAATGTTTATGGTGAGAAAATGAGTAGGCGACGCAGGGATCTTGCAAGTTTTTTCCTTCTTTCTTTTCTTTTTTCCCCTCTGGTTCTCAACTTCTTAACACAAGTTCTCATTTTTCCTTACTCTTTTCTTATACATGAAAAGGAGACTAAGCCAACGAGCGAAAGAAAACAAAATGTAGGAGAGAAAGCCTCGCTAATTGCCGCTCCCGAGGAAGACAAAAGGAAGTATGGTCAATTCAGATCCCGAGGGAGAATTCTGAGACTCCTTCCTTGACGGTGTAGAGTTACAGAAGAAGTATTAAGAAATTAAGAGAAACCTGACAACAATGCAACATAATCTTCCTGTTTCTCCCTCTACGAACCACGTAACATTTTCTTAACTTCGCATACTTTCCTTCTTTCTTCCTCCTCCTGTTACTCCGCCTTCTCCTCCATTCTCTTCTTTACATAACAATCTGGCTATGTAAGGAAAAAAAAAAAAACTGGCTTTCCTACAAAATACAAAAATGGGTTTTAATTGTCCCCGGCGCCCAAAAGTTACCGTCGTCCTTCGTCTCATAAAAGGATCATCTTTTTTACTAATTAATTCCCCTCTTTCCCGCAATCTTAATGACGAATATCCTTTTATACGCCACATATCTAATGGATTCTCCCACCCACCTATTCTCTCTCTCTCTCTCTCTCTCTCTCTCTCTCTCTCTCTCTCTCTCTCCTCTCTCTCTCTCTCTCTCTCTCTCTCTCTCTCTCTCTCTCGTGTTTATTTCCGTGAGACTTAATTGAATCTGGCTCGATCCAATTTTGTAAGTTTTCGATGATCTCAAAAAATAAGTAAAAATCTTATCCTCTACCTTCCAAAGCGAGATAGAGAGAGAGAGAGAGAGAGAGAGAGAGAGAGGAGAGGAGAGAGAGAGATGAGAGAGAGAGAGAGAGAGAGAGGAGAGAGAGAGAGAGACGAGAGAGAGAGAGAGAGAGAGAGAGAAAGCTTCAATAAAGTGTAGGCGATTAGCTGAAATACAAAATGTCACACTGAAAATAAAGTGTTAATGCTTAAAATTATGGAAACAATACTCTCTCTCTCTCTCCTCTCCTCTCTCTCTCCTCTCTCTCTCCTCTCTCTCTCTCTCTCGTCTCTCTCCTCTCTCTCTCTCTCTCTCTCTGCTAAGTAAACACAGTTATAAAGGGACACAAAAGACGTCCGTGTGTTCATAAGGCAAATGGTGTTCTGGCAAGGCTTCCCTCCCATTGCTGCTCTATACCAAATGAATTCACCGCACCACCGCCACAGCTTCTGCCACACCTCTACAAGTCAGCAGGGGAGGAATAGTAGGCAAAAACATGAGTTATATCTAGCCATCCCACTAATTGCACATCTAACTTCGTATCTATATGTTTATTTATCTATGTGTATCTGTATCTGTGTGTCTGTCTATGAATCTATCTGTGTACGAGTATCTATGTATCTGTCTATGTATCTATGTGTTTACGTATCTATGTATGTAACGCATGTATGTATGTATCTATGTAAGTATGTATTCTATCTTTTTTATCTCTCTATCTACTTACTTATTTATCTATTTATCTGTCTATCTATCGTATCTATCTAATCTATCTATCTATCCATTTATCTATCCCTCTAACTATCTTTCCCATTTATCTACCCCTCTATCTATCTATCTATCTATTTATCTATCTATCTATCTATCTATCTATCTATCTATTGTCTGTCTGTCTAAAAACGAGTAGGTGATTATGGAAAAAAAATACCTGATTAAATTTTTCAAAATTCCCATTTGACAGCACAACCTCTGCCATTTAGGCGGACCATTTTCAATTCACAGGTTCCTCTTCAGCCGGAACTGGTCACTAACTAATTACTACCGTGCCTATATACCTATCTATCTGTCTATCTATCTGTCTATTTATCTATCTATCAGTCCGTCTATGGCACGGAGAGAGTGTGTGTGTGTGTGTGTGTGGTAAATTATCAGCATCATTATTGCCTGTTACTTTCGGCTTTTTTATGATGTCCGTACTTGTAAAACAGTTTTATGTATGCATGATATAATTTAAATTCCCAACACTTCTCTCCACTTTTTTCTTTCTTTCTTTTTTTTTTTTTTCTTGAGCTTACTTTGCCTCTCACACTTAGCACTGTTGCGAGGCGTGAGGGGAAATGTCAATATTCAAACTTACTGCTTGAGTCCTCGTCTTTATATATTGCCGGTGCCTCATATTTACGTGTCGCACTAAAACGCAACGCCTCACAAAAATAAGTTGCCTCGGATGAGCTGCGCAGTCTCACAACAGCCTGCAGTCCAGATAATTCCTAGTTTATTAGTAAAGCGATGATTTTTCTAGCTCCTCAGTTTTCGCTTTACCTGCAGCCAACTTACTAAAACACCGCTATTTTCTTGCTTTCTGGAAGGTTAGTGTGGTAATTCTCGTTTGAGCAACACCAAGGCAGGACATACATCACAAGCATTCCGGCAACACACTGCTAGCACAAACACTGCACGCGGCCCTGCACTCCGCCACTCCACTCCCACCTGGCCACACCTTCCCCGCCACTCTGGAATCGATACACTAAGCTGATATTCAACCATAACTTACAAACAAAGATTACCAGAAGGAGATTTTTTTTTTTCTTACACGTCTTGGCTTTGCATGTTTTCTCTATTCAGAAAAGAAATTGTATCTTTCTTC